>NC_134701.1:241758600-241914866 GCF_043290135.1 Rhipicephalus microplus | reverse complement strand
GCTAAGACACAAAATAAAGACATCGTGTTTATCAAACGGTGCTTCAAAAATGCTCATATCGTTGTGTGAATACGTGTGAACTATGACTGTTATCTATACCACGTTTACGGGTAACTGATAGCCATGAAAATGAACTTGGCGTCCCTACTAAACCTCGCTTTTTCCTGTATTTTATTTGAATGCTTCGCAATTACCGTGGGGCCCAAGTCTGGTAACCATGCACTAAACTAAACGCTATACATGAATCGTTTTACTAATGAATGATTGTACAGCTGGGGTATTCATTTTTTTTTCGGCATGGAAAATGTAGACTCCTTACACGCCTACTGTCAACAGGACACTTGAAGTGAACTCTTTTCTGCAGAAATGCACGAAATAGTCGAACAAAATCGCTGTGGTTGATTGCTTATTTTTCCGTCATGCGCCTTTTTTTTTTTTACTGTTCCACTGTTGTGACGCAACAGCGTTAGAAATCCTACGTATAAAAAGTCTCGCTGTCGACATGCATCTTGAAAAGACCGCAACGACACGAGAACGAAGCCAGAAACACCGGGACGGGCGCTGTCGTTTCTTCACGCTCGTGTTGTTGTTGCGCTGTTTTCAATATAGATAGCAACCAGTGCACCCAAATGTCTGTTATCCGGTGTCGCCGTCATAGGTTGTGACTGAAATATTCTCACAAAATTGTTTTTTGTGAGCGAAAAGTTGCGATTGATTCAGATAATATAAACCTGACATTAACAACAATTCTGGCAAGCTAGAAATGCGTCAAAGGGTGGTCAAAGCTTTGATAAGTAGTATACATCACTATATATATCTTATATGACTGCACAGCATTAACGAGCAGGAATTCGGTACGTCAGCCTAATGACCACGGCTTGTATTTGAGCTGAGCTACTACGCAGTTTCTAGCTTCAAGAATGTCGAACATGCTGTAATAGTATAGACGCACAAAACTTATTCCCTCACGTCCTCATCATAATCAACAGTCTGATGTCATGACATTCTCGCTGTTGTCGCCCGTCGCGATTCCATTTGAGGTTTTCCTCAGAGTGCCCTCCTATAGCTTTTCCCCAGGAAAATAACATTAGCAAGACCCGACAATCCATCTTTCTCTGGAACTCCTGCCAGCCCTTTAGCCAAATGTCTCGCTGGAACTAAAGCTTCATTCTGACACTGACCTCTCACGCCGCAGATCACATTTCTCCTAAACGTGAAGCATACCTTCGTGCCACTGCACCGCAATTATCAATTTTATGACGTCCTGCGCAGCTAACAGCAAAGGAATAACTGGCTCGCGTGGCCAAAGGAACTTTCGCCTAGTCAGCGCATCGTCAACGCTTTGCGCGCATGTGTGTGAATTAAGCGCGAGGATCGGAGCAGAGCACCGACCTGGTGATTGAAGCACCATACGGAATCTTTCCTACGTAGACCCGGCGTCTCTGGCGTCTAACATGCGCTAACACCACATCTTAACAGCGGTGCGGCGGGATTAATTTCCGGCCACGGCCGTCCATTCTTCCTTTCTTCCGGCTTTGTGTGTGGCTTGGCCTGTACTCGCTTGGCATCCAATTGTGTATCCCACACGCCGGGTTCGTCAAGAAGCATGGTGCCACGTGCACGTTTTGCAGTGCCTTGGTGGCGCAAGAATCTGACGAATCTCTACGAAGCTCCTTCCCACCTACGCGTGCAGAAAAATCTGTATCCGAAATGTTTCTGTAACAAATTTGCTTTTGCATGCATACTGCACAGACGTCATTGGGAATGAAGACAACTGGAGGGAGCCAAGAAACATACAAGGCGGCGTATTTCAAAGTCCGAGCATCGCTTTCGCAGCATGCATATTAACATGACATAATGTCATGCATTAATATCCATGAAGTCACTGCAGATAAAGCCAAATTGTTTTAAGTTTGCAGTTTTATGCTTACTATAGCCACCTCATTAGCTCAAATACATCATATACTGCTTCGAGCCCAATCAGATGGTCATCGTTTAAAAAGGAATAAAATCACCGCCCAATCACTACATGCAAATGCTTAACCATCGAAAGCTGAAACGCGCGGCCCCGGTGTTTAGTAGTGTGTTCAACATGACGCTGCACTGAAGCCTTTTATTATTATTAGTTACACGTCCATGCTATTTCACTAGGTTAGAAACACTTTTGGCTTAGCTTTACCGTAGTGTTTATTTCACATGCGACACAATTTGCCTCGCATGATCCCGGTCATGGAGGAGAGCAATGATCGGTTAAATGCGTTTCGTAATGCGTTAATCAGGGTGGTTCTTTTCGAACCACGGGCGGTCACAGAGGTCGCTGCCGAAGCCAAAATTCCGCTGGAGAAACTCCAACCGAAAGCGGCGTTCGCCCGGTGAACGCGCTCCCGCAATCGTCAGGTTGACGCTGTCATGCCCGCGTTGGCGCTCATTCGGCGCTACGTTGTTGCAGCGTTTGACATCTCGAGCTAACTCGGTGGTGTGGTTTGCAAGATCCGCCTGCCACCGAAGCTTGTATTCCCATTCGCGCTTTAGTGCGACTTGGAAGGCTGCCAGATCATCGGTACGTAGTTCCTGGCAGCATTCGGCCTCCCGGACCTGTTTTAATCCCGGACTGCTCCATCAGCCCCGCGAGTGCGAACTCTCACGTTTGCACTGTCGGCGCTCTTCTAGAGTTGGTGAGAGTGGTAGTGATTCTTGAAGGAAAGAAAGAAGGCGCCGAATTTCTGAAGCCTTTTATGGGGCACGGCGCAGTGCCTTGTATGGGAGATATGGGAGGGGGATGAACAGGATAGATGAGGAACAAATCTGGGGAAGAGAAAGAGCAGAAGAAGAGTTGTGCGTGGCTTACTCATCTCGAAGGTCTTAGTAGAAACTGATGCGCGTGTGCTCGGTGCCCAGGTCGCGACTGAATGGACGACGTCACTCACGACGCAGCCAATAGTGCGTGTACCTGGGTACGACACTGAGAACGACGTAACTGATAGTACAGCCAATGGAGACTACTGGTGACACCGCTGCTGAACAGTTTTTGTTGGTCCTAGTCATATACAGCTTTCACTGTAATTAGTTGAAATATACGGATATTTATTGTTTTATAGGAATAGATTAAGTTTCTGGATATACCTAAGTGTCCTTAAGGTATATCCATATTTCAAACAAAAAAGAATTTCCTCGAGATCCATTTTTGATCACGCCTGCTTTTGGCCTGAACCGAGTATATTTCTTGGAGTCAGTGGTATTATCTCTAAGAGCAGTAAAATTCTTTCATATAAATTCTTCGCTGATTCTTATTAAGAGTATCACAGAAGATAAAAACGCACATCTTCATCTCCACACGAACATTGCGATCCATCGGCACCTTTCACCCATTACAGCAAGCGTCCCATAAATGCTGTACCACACCGCTGGCGGCGCAGTGACGTCTCATTTGTTTCCCGTTTTAGTTCAGACGTATAGTTGATCGACTTAGACCCAGGCCTACAGAGAATAACTCTGAACTCTCTGTTTGTGCAATGCACTTGATATCTTTGCAGAGATGACAGGACATCTGTCTCAGCAGTAGGCTGAACTTCAGCGCATTAAAGGGGCATATTAATGCTTCTTTGATATCATAAACACACCCCGCGAATACGTTACCGAGAATTCTGCATTCGTGTGACATCCACTCAGCTGCTACAACGTAATCCATCATGCTTGCCTTTGTGTCCTCTTTCAGCGACTCAAACAATACGATTGTGTTTCAAGAATACTTCTCTGTGCTTGGTAGAGATGAGAGAGACGATTGAGAGCACTGTCTTTTATTAAGATGTCCCATTATATGTTGCCGTATAAGCTTCTTGAAAAGGTGAATACAGCATAAGCTATTTCAATTTTGTCCCCTCATTTCCTACGAATATTCTCGAAAACTGAAAGAGGAATATTAATTATTGGTGTGCTATTTCAATCTCAGCTATCTTTGACTTTATACCGTGCCAACGAGAAAGCTACTTATCTCCCGCTCAAATTTCTGTTCTTTATTTTTCCTCTATATATTCACAGACGTCCAAGTGCTTTCATTTCCTGTATTTCCATTCGGCTGCAATTCACGTCTTTATCTAGTCGCTATTTTTTTTTTTTTTGCACAAGTCTTGCTTCACCACATATAAGTACGCTTGCCAATCCATGAACAGACGCAATTTTCTGGCGCATGCGCACTCATTAAAATAAAAGAAGTAACCATCCTAAACCATTACTCCTGAATACTTCACATTTGAGTGTATGGCGAAACGCGTGGCTACCGCGAGCACACTAGCTCACAAGAGAAGTTGCATTACTGCCAACGTAAGAGCAACTTTTCTCTCCTTCTCTCTCACTTTCATCCTCTTACCCCCTTCCCCGATGCAGGATAGCCTACCGGACTCAGCTGTTATAAACGTGCATGTCTTTCATTTATTTTACTTTCTGTCTCTCTCCTTTCCTATCTGCTTCTCTTGCGTTTCCGTGATTATTCTGAAATGCTACAGATTTTTGGAAAGATGTTGGAGTGCTAGTGGAAAACGTTTATTAAACGAGAAAAGTGGGAACCGACGTAGGAGTCCTACGTACTCGTTGGAGCCCCTATTCCCGTGCCCCTTCCATAGACATCACCACTCTTGCCCTCTTCATGCTAAGGTCTTTCAGGCCTAAAGATCTAAGCAACCGAACCCGGCTGCCTCACAGTCCCTTCTAGAAGACTTGAGGAGGAAGGTAAGAGCTGAACGCTTCTGGCAGACGCACATTGCGGTAGGTGTCAGCCAACTCACCACATTGTTGCCAGCTGCAAGTTATTGCAAGATTACACTATTTCGTTGCTACCGGGCACAGCATCGTGCTCGTGTATACGCAAAGCAGCACACTCATGTTCTGCGTGACCTTCCCACGCGTCGGTATACACCTACGAACATTTTAACCTGATAGCGCTAAAGAGCTCGTTTCGCGAAAATTCAGGCGTCAGTGGCGTCAGCGTTATTGGTTGTGAGCGAAAAATCATCATATTTGCGTGGCCGAAAAAATCTAGCATCTTAGCGTGACCGAAAAAAAAAACTCGAGAAAGATGCAAATAAAATAAACGATAAGAAATTGGCCCCGTTTCTGCATGTAATCGTCAGATGTCGAAAGACGATAGCCTTGCGTGTGGAGAGACTGAACAAATAAGTTGATGTTCTGAGCAAGAAAACTGATTAATGGTATTTTGGAGGCGCTGCAATAGAGTGCCTCGAGCGTGCAGCGGAGGCGAACGAGTGCATCAAGTCACGTCACACGTGAGACATGAGCGCCACCGGGCAGTCTTCTCGCAAAACGAAGTGCATGGCTTTGATACGGCTGTGCGCGCGCGTCTCAGAGGTGATAAGGTGTAGAACGCGAGGCGACGGGTAGGTGCGACCACCATTGCGTCTTAGCGAAGCGTTGGAAAGACTCGCCTTTTCGTGCAAGCGTGGCCTGGTCAGCGCTGCGTGATAAGCGCTACGGTCCTTAAAATTACTTATGTATGCATTTTCTAGTAAAAGATGCCCATGCAGAATTTATACGTGTTGTTGTGGTGTCCCGACTTGATTGATTGATTTGTGGGGTTTAACGTCCCAAAACCACCATTTGATTATGAGAGACGCCGTAGTGGAGGGCTCCGGAAATTTTGACCACCTGGGGTTCTTTAACGTGCACCCAAATCTGAGTACACGGGCCTACAACATTTCCGCCTCCATCGGAAATGCAGCCGCCGCAGTCGGGAATCGAACCCGCGACCTGCGGGTCAGCAGCCGAGTACCTTAACCACTAGACCACCGCGGCGGGGCATGGTGTCCCGACTTGCGCAATAATTGCTTATTAATTGACAATTGCACAAGTATGAAGGCTAAACTCTGAGAAACATTGGTGGGCGCTGCGGATGGGGTCAGCCGTTTTAATTGCCCGATTCCGTTAAGACTGAACAAACAGACAAATGTGCAGACAGACAGACAGACAGACAGACAGACAGACAGACAGACAGACAGACAGACAGACAGACAGACAGACAGACAGACAGACAGACAGACCAAAATTTTTGCGTCGAAGGTCCCCAAGAGACTATCGTCTTTAAAAGTTCTGGGTCTGAGGGGAGATCAAATAGGGTGGTTTGCGTGACAAACGGGTGTTCTACCACACAGTCATGTCTCTGCTTGTGAATACAGTGTAAATAGCTTCATCTGCTTGGAAATGGTGTGAGAGTAACTCCGAACATTTACAAACACACGAGTCGTGTATACATGCTTCACAATACAACATGAAATATTGCTGTAATAATTCGCGGTAGAAGCACACATTGGTATCGGGCGTAAGAACATGAAATTATCATAATGAATTAATGGCTTAAAGTCTACTACAAAAGGCGCACACGCTAGTACGCCCATAAGGTCACGTAGTGGGTGTGTAGCAAGTTCGAAAAAAAAATTCATACAAAAGTGTTTGAAGTGTGCACTAGGAACATAATATGATTATCACGTTCAACTCCTGAAGACGAAGCTTAAGCCCTCACTGCCTAACGGAATGTTTTTGACAACGTATGAGACAGGATTGTGACATTCTTCATGTCATGACAAACCATCTTACCTCCCATACTAGTTTTTGTTTATCCCAAATTGTGGGGGTGATCACGAGAGCACCCAGACGTAGGTGACTGGATAGATAAATAGATAGATAGATAGATAGATAGATAGATAGATAGATAGATAGATCTATCTATCTATCTATCTATCTATCTATCTATCTATCTATCTATCTATCTATCTATCTATGTAAACTCTTCGAACTTTCAAAATTTTAATTTCATTTCATACTGCAGAGCAGCACACTTCTGGTTATTCTAAGGAGGTTAATATCCCTGCAATGTCTTTCGTGTTTCTTCCTTCCTCGCTTCATCCAGCCACAGGCAACCGAGTTTTGACGCCACTTGGCCGATGCTCTTAAAACCATGGCTGCTCCAGTAGCGACGGAAATGAAGTGTATACCGTAAAGTTCTTTTTTTTTGGGGGGGGGGCGCAGTTAGGTTTTGTGCTATCCTTTCGTTCTTCGTCCCAGGCTAGGATGAAAGCGGCTGCCTGTCAGGGGAAACGGTACGGCATCTGATGGTCCGGAAGCCGAAGTGGGATTAGGGGCCACGACCTGTGGTTAGAGCGGAGAGCTATGCCCCCAGCTTCGAGAACACTGCTACAGCAGTCCGGGCAACGCAGCGCGACAGTCATGGCCGCTAGTGTCTATTTTGGCCCAGTCGGTCAAGCGCCGATTTCCTGCCATTCGCGTCGTCGCCGGCTAAATTCGACTAGAGTGAGAGCTATGGCCAAGGCCCCCCTTGCTTCGCATTTATCGTTTTCCTTTTGTCGTTTCCCATGCAACGCGGCCGTTTGGCCAGTGTGGCTGCATCGAATGGCGAAGTAAAGTGAAATGGTTGTCGGCACGTGTATTCACAATTACTTCTTAAAATAAAGATTTGCGTAAGAGAATCTTTCAGCCAACGACAGTTCAGAACATATGATTAGTGAAGCCGCATGACCAATAAGATAACGTACTAATGAAAGAGAAGTTTTCTTGCATATGATCCCTGAGTTTTTAGTAAGATTTGCTAGCACAATTCTTGGTGATGCATAGAAGTAAGAAAATACAGCATTTTTGGTTTCTTGTCACCCGGCTATCCTGGGCTGGTTAGCTTTCGTGCTTTTCCTGCTCGGCCATTTCTTCTTTCTTGTACTGGTGTACCAATGAACTGGGTTCTGAACGTCCCAAACGAACGTCAGGAATCTCCTTAGACGACGCACAAACGACAAAGACCGTTTCGTCGCCTTCCATTAAATCTGAGATAAACTTTGCGTTTATCTCACTCGCTTTAACATATGCAGTGCACGGCATGTTTTCGGCTTTAAGCAAAAATCACGACCTTCTACATTGCTTTCCTGCACTCGCTTGCGGCCTTCACGACGGTTGAAACACTATAGGTATCGCTAATGTCGTGCGCCTTCATAATCATAATGACCACTGTCCACTTATTTTACGGTAGGAAGCCGTACAGCACCATGGTTCAAGACAGTAGAAAGGAGATGCCGAACAAAAGAAATGAGTAGTCAAAGTCAAATCTAGAGCCAGCTCATGATATCGCCGTACGTTTTGCGGTAAACGTATTCATAAAATATTTTTGACTATAGCAGAGAATTTTCAGCAAATACAGCCACGCGGACACTTCGCCGACTCTGCGGCACTCGTCGTGCTTGTAAAACGCTTTATGCATACCCTCTACTTTAAATGTATTATGACTATCCAAGTTCACTACTCGGCACTTCCATAAGTTAGGCCTTCACCTTTCTTAATGCAATACAAACGGCTAGCGGTTCCGTCTTTACAGTTGTTCATAACGCCCTACTATACTGTATATAAGGCCCCCTTTACTGTTCTCTGAATGCAGCGGGATCTAGAATTCCCTGATAAACATAAGTTCTCAAGGAGAGTCGGTTTTACAAGCGGACTGCATGGCTACGGGAACGAGGAAAACCAGTCGCAGGAAACGACGATGATAGAAAAAAAGAATGCACAACAGAAATGAACAGCCCTCGTATAAACAGCTTTCCTTCCTCTTGTTGTGTTAGATTAACTTTTTCTCCTCAAGTGTTCACCCACTGCCCCCACTTTCTCTTGCTCTTTTTTCTTTTTTTCCTTTTCGTCTTTCTTTTGCATTTGCTAGCTCTTTGCGAAATCGGCGTCTCACAATAGCGAGGGTCGTATGCAGCTTAAGTTTCCAAGGCTCTATACTTTGACGGCTGCACACCGGAGCTGCCGGAGAGACGATTCATGCTGTGGGAAAGAAATGCGGGTAGTAAACTAACGTCGCTTATGTGTGGGTAATCCACAGAAGGCTGCGGGTTGGCGTAATACCCCCACACTACTAAATGACTCACAGTCGACGTGTATTCTTTCGTCTCAGACCCTCGCTAGAAGGGCAGTGAGTCAGCGCGTTCGTGACTCACTCCACATGCCTCGTTCCGGTTAAGAGGACAGTACGACCAACAAAGTTTATAGGTGAAGACGGGGCACGTGTCTTTACAAGTGAATATTTAAACCCCTGTTAGACTTTATGTAATGTTAAATTCATATACGCAAACCCCTACAACTTTGCTAGCCTCGGAACAAGTGTTTCTTCTTTTAGAAAAGCGTTGGCCTGATTTTCTATAAATGCAGAAGGCTAGGGGCCTCTGCACTGTTTGATGTCAGTCCACTGGATTGCCTCAATTTCTGGAGCCTTCCTCTACGACGTGCCTCGTAATCATATCGTAGTTTCAGCACGTAAAGTCCCTACTTATTATTACCGTTATTTGATTACAGTGAAATGGTTTATACACTCTGCAGGAGAAAATTCTAGGCTGTCCAGTATTCCGGTGTAAGGAGAACCATTTGCATAATGGGAGTCTTTGGCCGCTTGCAGCGGCATGTTGTTTATGAGGCGGCGTGTTCAATAATATTACGCGCCAGTCCCGCTACTCACACTTACCCCTCCTGCGTATTACTCGGTTATCCGAAAACGCTATCGGTTTGCGGACAAGTTTTTTTTTTTGTCGTGCGTTTTTTTTTGCAACAGTTTTATACACGAATTATAAATATAAACAGACAGACAGAGGACTAACGTTACGAATGTTCTGAGGAGCCAGCCGGTGCTGTCTTGCAGAGGACGCCTGTCTCGCTGACGGCTAATCAGATGTTGGAGCCGGGAGGACATCCCTCTCTGCTCTCTCACGGGCCCTCCGGACTGCCTTGGACTGGTCTTCCAGTTTGAAACTTGTGATGTCCTTCTACCAGTCCTCTCTGTTGTTGAAGTGCTGTAAATCTATAACTGCCAAAATATTTCTCCGAGGTTGAGGTTGGAAATGTTCGCCACGTGAGGGATCCGCGCATATGAGGTAGCATCAACGTTTCTTTTTTTAGGGCGTTTAAACTTACCTAATGGCTGTATAGAAACACATTTTCGATAAGAGGTGGGGCACTGAACGAATAATCAACAAAATTGCTTCATTGACGGTTTATTAAACAAAATGCGTACTATGTTTAATGTGGAAAAAAAAAGGCTTGTGTTACTCCACTCTCCTTATTTTTTCGTTCGAATGGCATTTTTTTTACAGACACGTACTTTTCTATCGTATATTGTACCGTATGACCGACCGACCGACCGGCTCAGTGACCCACTGACTGACTGACTCACTGACTGACTGACTGACTGACTGACTGACTGGCTGACTGACTGACTGACTGACTGATTGACTGGCTCACTGACTAGCTGACTGACGGACTGACTGACTGATTAATTGATTGATTGACTGACTGATTAATTTATTGAGGCTAAACTAAGAGTGTTCGCAAGTATATGTCGTAAACTAATGCGCAATAGACATTTGAGTCATCATAGCTCCTCTAATGCCTTGAACTTTTCTCTAAACTGAGGCAGAGGACTTATCTTAGAACTACAGGGTGTGGATGAAAAAAAAATACTAACGGAGAAAATAATACCTCACAAATGCCATTGCCTCGACACGAATCTAGCTTAGGAACTTCATGAGGCAATATCCTCCAGGTGACGTACTAAATTCAGTTTCTTTTATCAACCCGGTGTGTATTAAAACGTCTCAGAGTCGTAAAATGTGACAAAACTTTCGCAGAACAAGCTTAAGAAATTACGCAGTCGTGATTTGTGTCAATGAATGCGGCAGAGGATCCTTAGATTCCACAAGCACTAATCATGCCCTAGGCACGCAGAGGGATTGTGCCTGAATCAGTGCACCCAGGCATATCAGCTAACCTCGCAGGGGTAAGGCGAAAGCACCACCCGAAATGAATGCCGGCGAGGAAGAGTGACGGGAAAAAGAAGAGAGAGAACGTTAACTGTCAGCGAGCATGTACGAGCCACGCTGCAGCACCCCCTCTCACGTGAAGTGAATCTTCATTAATCGCTAGGTGAACAAGCCCGAGTCGCGAGGCCACAGGCGCTTAGGCAAATGGTTCGGATTACTAACCACACCCGCTATTTTCTCGAAAGGCCGGGTTGCGACAACGGAGAACAAGTAGGCTTAATGGGTGGTGATGGAGAATGCGGGTAGCTGTGACGAGCAGCAATCGCAATCTGTGAAAGCACACGGCCTTCGCGGCCAATCCCGACGAAAAGCATGAACGAAAACGTCGAGTTGGCTGCAGATTGCTTCATTTTCGTCACATACTGCCTACAGTCACTGCAACGCTCTGGTTTTGAAAAGTAAGGGGCGTGTAATTTATGTACTTTCCCCGGACATCTTATTCGAGTGTACGTCTTTATTCGCATCCGCTTTGCGCTCACACGTATATAAGTGGATGAATGGCACCCGCCTCGTTACAACCATCGGCTACGTTACGGCGACGAAAAGCTCGTTCATTTGCAGCTGAGCGATGGTTGATGCCGGAAAGGCAAAAACGACTCATGCGACACGTCCTACTTTCTTTTTTTACCAGGGTCTCTTCTTAGTTCACAAAAAGCAGTGTAGCGTCGTGGTCGCAATGGCAGTGTAAAGTCGAGACCGCAATGACTAATGTCATTGTGTTCATTCCCGATACTGTAGTTGCGCTCCGCTCATGCAATACAATAGGTGTGAGCAGATGGGACGACACCGCAGGCGCCCTCTGTAAAAGGCGCCGGCTTGTTGTTTCACAAACTACGATTCTTCCCCAAGGGCCCGTAAGGACATGCAACTTCGCTTCCGTTGATCGCTTGGCGCTCTCACTTGATAAGCACCCCGTAGTGTTCTTCGGGCTGCCTCCGCAACTCTCGCCGTTATGCCCATTAAGCAAACGTTACCAGAAGAGACAGCAGTGCCACAGCACAACCTACTTAATGTAGTAAGTAAAATGGGGTGGGAGAGATAAACACGTGCCATTTTCGGAGCGCTAGACTGTAGCATCTGAGATTAGCAAATGTCTGGTTGTGCGTGTGACAGGAAGTATTTGCGACCAAAATCAGATTACAAGTGTGCAATCTTGCATCTCATTTTTCTACTTCTCTCTGTTTGTTCCTTTGTCATTCTATCTCTTTCTTTCTTTTTCTTGCTCTTTCAGTAGTTCTCTCTCCTTGCTCCCTCTCTCTTTCTATCTTTCCTTTTATTGCTTCCTCTTTCTTTCTTGCTCTCTTTATTTCTCTTTCTGACCAAAAATTTTTTCATCTTATATTTTTGTCTTTTCCCCTTTATTTCTCTACAGTTCCTGTTTCCTGTTTCGCCCCCCCCGGGGGCAATCTAGTGGCTAAGGTACTTGGCTGCTGACGCGCCGGTCGCGGGATCGAATCTCGGCTGCGGCGACTGCATTTCCGATGGAGATGGAACTGCTGCAGGCCCGTGTGCTCAGATTTGGGTGCACGTTAAGAACCCCAGGTGGTCGAAATGCACGGAGCCCTCCACTATGGCGTCTCTCATAATCATATGGTGGTTATTACACACGCCACCAATGACGTCTATATTGACCCCATTCCTGCCACCAATCTTCGCTGATGCGACTTTGTATCATGTTGTCACATGCACCCACTCACCAGCACCACGCAAACACACGCACACATACACGCGCAAACACACACACACACACACACACACACACACACACACACACACACACACACACACACACACACACACACACACACACACACACACACACACACACACACACACACACACACACACACACACACACACACACACACACACACACACACACACACACACACACACACACACACACACACACACACACACACACACACACACACACACACACACACACACACACACACACACACGCACGCACGCACGCACGCACGCACGCACGCACGCACGCACGCACGCACGCACGCACGCACGCACGCACGCACGCACGCACGCACGCACGCACGCACGCACGCACACACACACACACACACACACACACACACACACACACACACACACACACACACACACACACACACACACACACACACACACACACACACACACACACACACACACACACACACACACACACACACACACACACACACACACACACACACACACACACACACACACACACACACACACACACACACACACACACACACACACACACACACACACACACACACACACACACACACACACACACACACACACACAAGAGGCTTGACGCACACAGGCTCCACTCTTTTGCTGCAAAAGGTCAGCTATTCTGTCTTCCTGCTCTCTGAATTTATTCAGGGGTTGCTTTCGAACACCTTGGGATTCCGTTCGACACAGACTCGAGGCTCTCTCAGTGGCCATTCGGCCGCAATTACCAGTCGTACTATAGGCCAGCGGCTGCCGGTTCCAACATGGCTGGCTCATACCCGCTCGGGTATGTCTGAGCCAGAGGCCGTTTCTGTACAGCCTCCAATGGCAGGCAGTCACCCTGGTCCGGGGGATTCGCCTCGATCGAATGGTTCGACATTTTCGCCGGACGGGGACAGGGCGCTGCTCGATGTAGATTTGCAGAATGCGCCAGTTGCTTCCGTTCCCGCAATCTCCGACGTTCCTGGCATCCAGTTGCCTGCTGCAGCGGGTGAGGCGCAAAATGGAAGGCTGCCTGCCGAAAGTGGTCAAATGACGCAAGCTTCTTTTCATCGCGTGATCGCACATCAGAAACAGATCCACGATATTTTATTCGATGCCTCATGTAAGGTACCTAATACCCATAGGTCCCAGATCATTGGTTTGCTCCGACAAATTGTACAGGAGTGTGCTGATATCCGAGTGATTGCAGAAAACCAGGGTGGGCGAATGGACGAACTTCGTCACCAGTTGGCCCTGTCGAGACATTCGGCTTCTCTCGGTGCGGCACTCTCGGCTCCTCGGCCTGTCCAAACGGCCGTGACTTATGCGGCGGCAGCCGCGCGGAGCACGGTGCGTCCTACCGCGGTCCCGCCCGTTTGGCCTGAGACTTGTTCTCACCCTATACTGCCATCGCACTGGTCTGAAATCGCTGACCAACACACAACGCACACCACCAGGCGAGAGCATGAACATATTATGTTTATAACCCCACTCATTCTGTCTACCAATCCTGCCAATGAGGTCACGAAGATTATTAAGTCAAACATTGACCCTATTAGGGAAAACATTGGCGAACTGACTATCAGAAAGACACGTCATGGATTAACAATATTAACAAACGACCATAACGCTATTACTAGGTTAAAAAATGCACTTGAAAAGAACGCAATCACAAGCATGTCATTGTCAGTCCGATTGCCCCAAAAGCGAAAACCTCGCGTCAAACTCACTGGTGTAGACTCCGATATTCCAGCCGCCAACATCATCTCACAGCTAAACATGCGCAATCCGAACCTACATTTAGACACGACCACATGCCGAGTGGCAGTATCGTACAAGGAGCGATCGGGCAACTTCACACATGTGCTCGAAGTGGATCCTTCCACCTGTCGCTCACTGCTTGCTCAGGAACGAGTTCTTCTAGGTTGGACAGCATGTAGCGTGAGTGAGGACTTTCATGTGCCATTGTGCACATATTGTGCAACGTACGGCCATACAAGAAAGTCCTGTCCTGTCGCCAACGAACCTGACAAAGTGGTGTGTACGAAGTGCACGGGTACACATCTTGGCGAAGCATGCACTCTTAGAACGAACGATCCAGGAATTGTTTGCAACGAATGCCAAAAGGTCACAAGACCTAGTTCTCATCCAACTGGACACGAAATGTGTCCTATATTACGAGAACGTGTCGCCCGCATGAGGGCCAGAACAGACTATGGATAATCCAGGAGGCGTGTACATCAAAGAAGGACGCAGCGGCCTCTATAACGTGCAGTGTTATTTACGATTTCCTGCATTAGTGCCCGCATCCTTTTCGACTCATTTATATGGATCACGTGGAGGTCGCTGCTTTTGCCGCTATTCTTCTAATTACGGCATATTCATAAACGAAATTACACCATATGACACACACTTACAAGTAACTACACATCCCACAAAATTACACGATATTTCTTTCCTCAAGATATTTGCTGGTTGCGCGGGTCACCCTGCAATACATGAAAAAAGGCTCCTTACAGCTTTTCGCATTTTTGTTTTAGGAAAGGCGTTGCGCTTGTTATTTAAAATTGATCAGAACTATCATGACTCACAGCAATAACTTAAAATTTTACAGGCTAATCTAGACCATACACGTGACGCCACAAAATTATTGATAGAACACATGACGCAACAACACTTCAATTTCGCCTTCGTGTGTGACCCGCACATCCGCGCAGGCACTGTTCAAGGCATACCACACACCATAACAAAGTTCCACGCACCAAACAATCCTCGCGTCATGCTTCTAGTGCACAACACTAATTTTGACTTTTTCCCTTTACACGTAACAGATTTGGTTGTTGCAGTAAAGTGTGAAAGCCTTGACCAAACATTAATACTGATTGCTGTGTATGCACCGCCGCAAAGACCTATTGACCCAGTTCTGGATGAGTTGCAATGTGTAGTTTCATTGATTACAGATTGTACTGTCATCATAGCCGGAGATTTCAATTTTAAGCATAGAATGTGGGGGCCAGCTATAGGG
Organism: Rhipicephalus microplus; assembly: GCF_043290135.1. NCBI lineage: Eukaryota > Metazoa > Arthropoda > Arachnida > Ixodida > Ixodidae > Rhipicephalus > Rhipicephalus microplus. The sequence goes on along the minus strand of NC_134701.1, from coordinate 241,899,233 downwards.
GATGTTCGAGGCTCTAAAGTAGTCCAATTCGTGATGGCGAATGACTTAGTCATATTGAACAACCCCAACTCCCCTCCAACTTTCACAACTCCGTATGCAGATTCATGGATAGATTTAACCATGGTTTCGCATGACCTCACTCGCGATGCTTACCATTGGAAGGTTCTCCAAATTCCTACTCTCTCGGACCACAACTACATTGAATTCTCGTTCTCGCAAGCACATACCAGCAGTGCTAAACGATTGACTAATCTAGGAAGAACGAAAATTCTTAACAAATTAAAGGACGATACTAGGTTCACAAAGATACTCGGCTGCAACATTGGGTCACCTGAAGCCCTAAACATGGTTATAGACAAGTTTTATGCGATATACTCCGCTTTAAGCCAACGTTACTCAAGACGCATAACATCGCGTAGTAATTTAGGTAATGGTTGGTGGACACCAGAATTGACTATTGAACGTAAGCGTGTTCGGGCTATGCGACGACGATACCAGCGAACAGCTGACCCTATTCTTCGAGACATGTATAGCAAATTGTACGTTGATGCATTCTCAACCTACAAGGACAAAATCAGGAAAGCAAAATCATCGTTTGATAAAGACATTTGTGACTTTCTCACTAAGAAATCTTTATTTCAAAACCGCATTTCAAAAACACCACCAAGTAACTTTTCTTCCTCCTCTAGATTTACCTAACGGCACTCGCACAGCTTCTGTAATGGAGTCCGCCCGGCTACTACTCGATACATTGGTAGTAGTGGACAGCTGTTCTGAAGATAACATGCACCACACTATCATGCGTAACATTGCGGCTAGTCCTTACCCGTGGCATACTTTTGACCCTCCTTTTACAATATCTGAGATAGAGTGCGCGATGAAACAGGATAACTCACACTCTGCCCCTGGACACGACGGATTAACCTACTCGTTCATTAAAGGATTATTTGAATACCATCCTCAATTTTTCTATTTTATCTTCAATACCGCCTTAAAAATCGGACACTTCCCACAGGCTTAGAGAAGAGGGAAAGTAATATTCATACCAAAGCCAGGACGTCCGCTCAATTCGCCTAATGCATATAGACCAATAGTTATGAACTCTGTATTCAGTAAAGTATTAGAAAGACTCTTAAATGCTCGTCTGTATTATTTCCTGCACAATAATAATCTTCTTCACAATAATCAATACGGTTTTACGCACAATAAAAGTGCTACTTCAGCATTATACACACTGCGAAGCAAATTGGCTGCATACAAGGCAGCCAAACTTCCTACCATACTCATATCTCTTGATTTTGTAGGAGCATTCGATAGTGTTTGGCATCCTGCAGTCTTGAACTTTTTACGCAAGCACAGGTGTCCACAAAACTTGTACCTTCTACTCAAATCCTTTTTATCGAACCACACTGTAACTTTTTCAACCAACGTTGCAGAAGAGACAGTTCGTACAACGATTGGCAGCCCGCAAGGATCCCCTATCAGTCCGCTACTGTGGAACATAGTAATATACAGCTTACTCAATCTTCCAGTGCCACCCGACGTACACATACAGGCGTACGCGGATGACACCATCATTGTTATCACAGATAAGTCAAGACTCCGATTACAAGCAAAGGCTGAGCATGTCCTGGCTTTGGTATCTGGTTGGGCACGAGAGCAAAAAGTTACCGTAAGCGCCGAAAAGTCGTTCTTCGTGTTCTTTAATAACGGACACATGGGTACATCAAAACGCTACCCATCTATTCGCATGGATGGCATTTTTCTCAAACACAAGAAAGAAATTAAGATTCTAGGCGTATTATTTGACCCCTCTTTAAATTTTCATGCCCACATTGACTATATTAAAGGAAAGGCTGAAGTGTACACGTCCCGGCTCCTCGCATTTGTTAAATCGCACCGTTCATTAAAAAGTACACTCATTAGACGACTCTACCATCAAGTGATATTGCCCTCTCTCACGTATGTATCTCTGGTATGGTGGCCTATGTTCCCATCAAAATTCATTAGGGCGTGAGTTTTATCATTTCAGCGAACCGTCCTAATTTCCTTAACAGGTGCATTTTACACCACACGTACGTCATCCCTACAGATTCTCGCTAACGCGCCTCCGTTACCACTAGAGTTGGACAGACAATCTGCAGAATTTTCCTTATTTATACTCCGGAACGTAACTTATTATGGTGTAAAAACATTCAAACCGGCTGACATACTATATCCATGCAGTCCGTGGGCTCATCACCCCAGTAAAAAATATAAATTTACTTTCACTAAACTCTCACCATCACAAGAAGCGGTTATTTTCAAAACAAAAGCCATTCACATATACACTGACGGCTCATACACGTCCTACGCGGCGGGTGCGGCATATATTGCTTTGACAAAGGATGGAAAAATCATAACTGTTAGAAAATTTCAGATCCGCAACGCTTCAAGCGCATACGACACGGAATTGATAGCATTCCAAGAAGCCCTTCATTTCGTTTTTACAAACAACTTTAACCCGCCAGCCCACATTTACACAGACTGTCTATCGCTTCTAATGAAGCTTTCAAGTCTCACTGATAACGATGAAAGAATTCGGAACATTAAGCTGCTTCTTAACCATATAATCTCGTCAGGCAAAATTATAAATATGTTTCATGTACCTGGCCATATGGGAATTTTGGGAAATGAGCTAGCTGACGCTGCAGCTGCATTAGGAGGGAAATCAGGCTTCGTGCGTTACGCCAAAATATCTATTCGGTCAGTACGAACTCAGTTTCATAAAATCTTGAATTCATATTGGTACACCCATTGGCAGACTGAGGGACCTGAGACAACGCTATTTCATTGGATCACAAGTCCGTACAAAATTCCTCAATGGTTCCCGCGTCCTAAAAACCTAACACACTTATTATCTGGTCACGGACACTTTCAGTATTATCTTCATCGATTCAATATAACTGCATCGGACAGGTGTATGTGCGGTGCACCTTGCTTGAGCGAACAACACTACTTTAATGAATGCCCTAACACGCAACACATTGTGACCCATTTACGTGTGCCCAAAAGTGATACAACACTACCTGCGCAATATTATGGGCTATTTACCAATAGAAAATCTCGCGCGTATCTACTTCAGTTAGTGACTGTCATGCGCAACTCTGTTTCTATGACATCCACATGACACGTATTAGCTACCAACACTTTATCAGGACGTCGCTTCATACTCCGAATCACCTCCCTATCACAACTTTTGCGTGAGGGCTCTCGATTACAGTCGCAGTTATGCCAACAAAGGTGGGGGAAAACCTCGGCGACTGATAACGATAGCATCACTGCTCCATTTTCCCTAAGTACTCGAACCATAGGATTCGCAACGCTTGCGCAAGTACCTAATCCTGCCCCCCCCCCCCCCCTTTTTTTTAAAAAAAAAGCTTGTTACTATTGCGAATGGCGCCTTGTCTAAGTTCGCAGCGGCAAACAGGCTGCCCAAGGTTCCCTGCTGCATCGCTGGTTGGAACGACAGCCCGACGTGCCTGGCTACATGACTCCTGGTGAAGAAATGGGCTTCGACATCACAGAGGCCACTGCTACCATCCTCGTCAACGTTTACCCATCCTCAAGACCACTGGCTCGCATCCCACCTCGTTGTTTGTTTTTGGACTTTCTGCATTCAACGACAATGCATTTAAAATAAACACACACACACACACACACACACGCACACGCACACACACACACAAACACACACACCCACACCCACGCAACACACACACACACGCACACACACACACGAACTCCAAAAACTCAAGTGGGGGAAATACACTGCTGCTGCATATCGACCTGCTCATTCCTGAGAAGCTAACTAGTTTATTTATTACAGTTTCATGCGGCACTCACTAGGTTTTACTCATGTTATTTTTTTAACTAATTGGCTTTTTCAAATAAAAATAAAAATTTGGGAAGTTTCCCCTCTTCATTTATGTTAGATTGGCTTGAGCCTGTTATACCTCCTGGTGGTACGGGCTACCCCCCTTTTTCCTTTTAGTTATTTTTACATATAGGGGGCGGAAAAAGCACACACACACACACACACACACACACACACACACACACACACACACACACACACACACACACACACACACACACGCACGCACGCACAGCGATAAATTCAGAAAATATGTCCACTGCATGCACTAATCGCGAGAGATACCCTTCTAATGCACGTTCTACATTATACGCACGAACTTCTGCGAGGATGTTTAATTAGAATGCGACGCCGAGGACGCTCAAAAAAGGGTGTCGTCCAAGGTTAAAGCGGGTTGCATCCAAGGAGGTTTTTTCTAAGCATCCTTAGTAGCATCTTGTCACTGGGAGGTGCACACCATACGGCGGTGGCATTCACAGTTGCCGCCAGCAAAGCCGTTTCACATGTCGCCAACGAGCACGAGCAGCAGAAGCGTCGGCAGCGCTGAAGAACATCGATAAGAAGGCTCTCAAATTTTATGCTCTTTTAACGACACTTGTACGTGTGGACGACAGGGTGCACGACACGTGCTCTGAAGCTTGCGAGATCTTCAAGAAAGAGAGAAGGAGAAGAAGGGTAATCATTGTTGAGACGCGTGATCGTTTACCGGGTGAAATCCCCTGGTCATAACAGCGGTGGGTAGAGATGCTATAGAACACCGTGGATAGGGCCAATGGTGGCGAAAAAACGAAACAAGAAGAAGGTGATGAGCGCCGCGGAAAACGATCACGACAACGAGATCGTCCTTTTCAGAAGCCCTGTCTCCGCTATACTGCGCTCTTTTAGGTATATCTTGCTCGTTTTTTCTGCTTATTTCGCTTAGATGTTCCACGATCTCGATAAATAAAATTGGGCATCTTGTGTGCAGAGATCGCCTCAGGGTCCTCACCACTATACAACCGCGTTCTGTGGTCTTTGATCCGTTTCTGTTATGGCGGTGCAAAGTGGCTGTTCCTACACCCTTCCCTTACTTACATTGCATTCTCTTGAAAGTTGCGGATGATAATGTTAGGCAGAAGAGGCAACACGGCAGATGACGCGATGTTATCACATGAATGGGCTCTCCCGTTTACGCGGCTTTTTCAAATACTCACCACGCATTCAATGAACAAATAACGAAACTTCAATTTCGGGCCATCTTTCGTGACTGCCACCTTTCGTCGTTATACGCATATTTCGTAGCTGTCATTATTTTCTTAAAATCATTCGAGGCATACCGGTCGTTGTTATTTACATTGTCAACAGCGATGCTCTTAAAGCACGGCACGAAAACGGTTGTTCCTTGCAAGAAACCTTGTCGCGCCGCTGTCGAACAACCACCACCAGGCCCCACCTCGCTTCGCTACCATGCCAACTAGTGTGACGTCTTGCCAAGCCGCGCATGCGTCATAGCAAAAGATTTGGAAGAGCCGCGTCGAAGCTACCGAAATGGCTAAGTATAACCGCGCCAAGTTAAAGCCAAAGAGTTGCTCAACAGCCGTTTACATAACTAAATACGTCATAAATGAACCTGCTGAGCATGTGCATGTACTCGGGATTGATATAGAAGAACCGCGCTTAGCCGTACCGAAGTAATTTTTAGACACGGCTCATTTGAAGAAGAACCGCACACACCCGAAGAAGATGCCACCAATCGCTAGGCTCGACGCGCTGCACAGCAAAAACGAGAGCAGCGGCGGCGATCCGACTTAGTGTACTTGTACAAGAATGTGGCTGCCATGAAGAGGAAGAGGTGGTCGATCCAAGACCCATAAAATGTTGAAAAATAACTTTGCTTAAACCAAGTTTGAAATCTATTCTTAGCCAAGCGACCTAGCATTAGCAGGTGAAGTCGTTTACTTTGGCCGACCAGCTTCACAGTTATCAGGTCTTGTGCGGCCGAGTACAAGGTTTATTTTTTAGTGTTTCACATTATACATTTATTGTATACACTAAATATGATATAAAAGATTTCTTATCTGAACGATGTTTCATGTATATTATGAATCTCTTGCCTTCCCATCTTTCAGCTCGCGTTCCCAGGGTAAAGAAGAAAGCCGGGAGATACCTGCAGGGTGAGTCGATCTCCCCACTTCTTCCCCGTGACTTCTGTTTTCTACAAGCAAAGTATCCGTAAGCACAAAAGAACGCTTTCACCAATTTAAATGAACGAGGCTCGCGCCACTTGCTTTTGCACCAAAGATTCACATTTCTCTCTTCGACACAGTGAGATGTGAAATCTACTGTTGGCACTGTTCTCTAGCCAGAGAGTGCTATGAAGCTTACATTTGTGGCCCAGTATCGCTGATATTTGCCACTGTGAGCACGAAATAAAACCTATGAAAAGACTTCAATGGTGGCACGCACTTACACTTAAATGTTGACCTTATGCGCAACACTTTCATATCCCGCACCCTGTTGCCTCGTGACCAGCCCTAATGGCGCTTATTTATTGCGTCCTGCCATCACCCGATTTCACAATTTTGCTATTTCTCAGGGGTGTAGGCAGCAGTATATTTTAGGGGTGAAGGGGGGGGGGGGGGTGGGGAGGTACTTTTTTATTTTCTTAAAATGATCATTTCTCGCTCTGTGTTATTGTGAAAAAATCTCAAGGGAAGGGGGGCGGACCTGCTGTTCCGCTTCCTTGTTACGCAGCTGCTTCTTCCTCTCGCTAAATTGTGCACCTTGGTGCTACTCTCGCGTATGGGAAGTGAGAGTACATCTGCACCTAAACAGCCCTGCATCACGTGAACGGAGCAGTTGCGTCACGTGCGACGTTGTTATAAGATAGGCGCGTCAGTGTAGACCCTGGCTCTTGCCAGTAGATGTGCTGGTAATGTAGTCAAAACCACGCAGTGACACAGTGTATGTAGTTACCACTAGCCCTGTCAAACTAGTGATACTGATGTGACGCCAAAGAAAAATGTGCCTTCCATTGAAATTGTATGGTGATGGTACAAATGGCGTCACACGTGACTTTCCTGCCCAGATCACATGACCCGACCAGTTGACGTGCAAATGAAAAGGCTTTCGTGTGTAAAGCTGCAGTACGCGATTGCTACAGTTGAGTATACGAATACCAAAGGCCGACCTTGTGACATTTCTGTAAAGGCTGAACGGCAACACCTCACGCACAGGAAGATATAAAGTCGGACTGCTTGTACTTCACAAGATCTGAGTCATCAACGAGTCACGTGAGTGGTGGTATTCATTGCAGTGTGTTACGTATTTCTGAAACAAAGCACCAAGTCCTCGTTTCGCAGATTCCAGAAGCAATTCATTTGTAAGGCAGCGCTCGCACAACATGTAGCATCTTGAAAAAAGAGCTTTGCTCGTGGCAGACGACTAGCAGAGGTATAGATCCGCTTTCAAAGGCTCGCCGCTCACGCACCAGGAACAGACAACATACATGGCACTGTGCAAAAATAGGAAACAAGGGAGAACGTAATGGATAAACAGCGATCGTTCAAACAAGCAACGGGGTGCTTCCCCTGGGGCGCCTCATTGTAGAAACATGGCAACGTAACTGCCTTACTAAAAATAAATTAAAAAAAAATAAGACGAACACACCATGCGTCTTCAACCCTCTCTCGAAAACCTGGCCCTCAGGGCCAAAAGGTGAAGCGTGGTACGAAAGTCGAAATTTTGGCTTATTTTTGTGCTCCAGGAACGCACAGAGAAAGCGGATAGGCCGTTTAAGAAGGCAATATACAAATTGAGGTGCATAGCACAGGAACGATGAATCTGCGAGAGTCGAAGACAGCGGCATCAGTGAGGAGGCAGAGAGCTGAAGCGAAAGGCGATGACGGAGCCAATACGCGTACTAGAAGTGCGGTGAGGCTGGAGGATCCGGCGGCGCATGTAATTTGGGATGAAAACGCATTTTTGCTGCATGCAGGCTTTCCGGACCCTGCCTTTCGTATAGCGGTCGAAGGGAGGTCCGACCAGCGGTGGCCCGGACTTGGCGTGACTTAGGCTAGCGGGCCGTTTTTTTTTTTTTTGGGGGGGGGGGGGGGCTTTTCGGCTGCGGCCACCGTAATCCGCGGGAGGGCCTCACGCCGCTGCGACCCCCTGATGGATGGCGCGGGTGCCGAGCGATCTCCTATGCCGGGCACGTGCGGTGGCAAGCTGCGAATACAGTGCGCGGGCCGGTGTGGTGGCTATACGAACAGCTGCTTACTCTATGGAATCCGCCTAAATCTGATAGAAGAATCCAAGGAAGGTGGGAATGAAGTGCGGATTTTTCCAATATTGGCTGTTATTTCAGGTCACTACCGACGAATCCTTGCGTAAGGTGTCAAGTGCACTATTTTTTCCCGGATATTCGATTTCATTATTTGCGCGCTATCTTCGAATTGATGCAAGAGCCATGTGCGAGTGGTGCGCCTCCGGTTCTTTCTAAATAACGCCGCAGTTCCTAGAACAAGACAATGTCCAGGACAAGATGAAAGCTTGATGAAATGTTGGGAAGGCGTCGAACAAGGAGTGTCACTTGGGCCAAGTTTTCAAACATTTGACTTGTTTTCGGTGAGATGGAATCAGCCTTATTTAGTCATTGCCACGCGCGCTTCAACATTTGCGAGGTGCTTCCGTGCGCTTGTGACAATTCGGTTCATTTCCACGTCTACAAAACACTTGACTGACCCTCTTACTTAATGAAAGTCTTACCATCGGTTATAATAAATGCAAGCTCCACCTACAGCCATCCGTTGCCCCAACCGAAAGGAATTAGCATAAATGAAATTCCACCATTTTCTTGACGTCAAGCACCGGCTGGATATTTAGGCTAGGTAATTTTCCCATACAGACACACGCCAGTCTAGCTGATTTTTGCTTGAAAACTTCAACGTCCTGCCAAATTTCAGCCACGATTCTGACACCTCTTCTCAGCCAAACGTTACCTTTTAGATAAGGTCGACAAACTCTTAATTTTTGTACGAGTGCTATTTTAATTAGCGGCTTGAACAGTACCCCTCAAGTATACGATCCTCCTGCGCTGTTGAATGGGAGGAACGCCGCAGGTCTTGGGCCGCATTTGTATTTGTTATTTGGTTGTTACTCATTATATAGTCGTACACAGTCTGTGAATGGCCCGCCCCAATAGCCGACGCGCGGCAGCCGATTGCCTCCATGACTGAAGTAATAGTCCTACTCATGGCCGCAGTAAAGTTCTCCGAAGGTGGGCTCATAAGCAATCCGGCTCAGGACTTCAGTCTAGAGAGCACGCCAATTGTTGCGAGCTTGTGTGCATGCGTCTTTTAGGAGGAGATGCCGCGGACATTTGCAGTTTTGTCAGACTACAGTGTATTACCAGCTAATTTGAACATCTCATTCATATCGTCTCCCACTATGAACTTTGTACTCGGTACTATCTACCGGAAGGGTGTGGTATCACGACTGTTGCACACAAATGGTATAGAAGAACGATTCCTTTAAACTCGAGTAAACAGGACAAACAAAATTACTTAAACACACAGCATGTCCGTCATGGCAGTGTAGTGGTTGCGGTGCTCAGGTGCTTAGCCGAAGGTCGAGGGTTCGATGCCGGCCACTGTGGCCGCGTTTTGACTGAGGCCTGTGTACTGTGCGATGTCAGTGTGCACGTTGAAGATCCCCACGGGACAAAAATCTCCTGAGCCTTCCACGGCGGCGTCCTCTATAATCATATCGTGGTATTGGGACGTAAAACACGAACATTTATTTTTATAAGTACAGAACGTGTGTGTGTGCCAAGAGTCTATATAACCCGTGTTCTTCAGCTTAGCTGTACGATACCTTGTAACCGCTGAAATACCACGGCGGGTAACATAGCAGAAGAAAGAAATATATATTTATTGGCGAAACGCGGAAGTCCACTGCTAAGCCATGGACGCTCTACAGGTGGCTCTGTGTGTGACTAGCTTGCCTTTCGGGCATGCCGGCTGTCACTTCGTGTCGAGGGCGATGCGGACGGTTCGTTTTCACGGCCCGTCTATACGTCCGTCCGCTCCTCCCTTGGGTCTTCTTCCGCTTCGAGCTCTTCACTCAGCTCAGCTCAAGGCAAGATTTATCGGCATACTTTGTGGCTGTATCCTTCCTTTGTTTTGCGTGTGCGTGTGAAGGGAGAAGGGGAGGTTCGCCATTAGTTTGTCTTGGTGGCGGCTTTCTGTAGAGGCTGAACGGACGACGCCTGACAGCGCAAAGAAAAAGGATCAAAGGAAATTCCCGCAGGCCACATTGTAACTGCTCACAATAACGACTGTCTCCTGAGAGACAGCAAGCTGACGTGGTTAGGGGTATGGGAGGGGTAGGGGTGACAGGGAAGGGGACAGACTGGCGATATAGTAGGTCACTTGCTTTGCGTTTGCTCGACTTCTGAGGGTACAGTTGACAAGAACACACTAAACAATTCAATCGTAGTTTTGCAATGTAGGGAAGTACCGACTGCTCCATAAATCCATGATTTTGCGAAATCTTCAAGTATAACCAATGTGCCAAAAGTGATCATTTTGCGAAATAGTCAGGTACGCACTACGCGTTTGTGAAGCCATCAGCGCACCCACATAGCAGCAGATTTTTTGGTGTTGTATCTGATGATGATAACGGTCAATTATGGCTGAGACCATTGTGGAGGGTGGCCAGCTTTAAATAACTCCCTCATTAAGTACTGTTATGCCTGCGAGTCCACAGCGAACGGCCGTGCCTCTGAAAAAGGCAATCTACGTCAAGGCCAGCCCGCCTGACACGAACAACTCAACGGCGTCAACAGGCGGACGGCGCCTCTCTGGCGCGCACGTGCAGTGAGTCATCCCAGCAAGCGAGCCCGTCGAGTAAACAACGGGCGTCTTCCTGTCTGGGGGAATGACGCGGCCCAGCGGCGACCCCCACTGGAGGAATCTGCCCTGACGACCAGCGGCGCTTCTGGTTGGACATTTGAGTTGGACCCGGTGCATATAAAAGAAGCCCTGCGGCGCGTCGCGATCGGTGGTCCTAGGTGAAAGCTGACATGTGTGTCAGAGTGGACCCGTTTGAGAGTAGATCTATGTGTTAGAGAGGAGAGCTCGGCTCTTCGAGTCTCTGTCGGCCCCAGTGCCGAATTCGTAACGCCTCTGTATATATGCTGTACATAAACCTTGTTTAACTCACCGTCGTCTCGTCCGCTCGTCTATCAGCTCTGCGCAGAAGCAGTCGCGAGCTGAGAAACCTACGCTACCAAACGGCTGGTGACCTCTCCGGCGGAGTTCGAAGCAGTGGCGCCTTCGGGACCGTGTTGGCGTCGCCGTCTTTCGAAACAGTGGTTGCAGCGGTGAGATTTCGAGGCGCCCTTCGTAACGTCGTCGGAGGCGCGCGTCGCAACAGTACTTCGCATGGCGTAACGCTCGGTGTGGTTCTCCACTTCTGCTACGCAACTGCATCCGTCATTCTGACTGCTTGACCGGCGAAAGGTCTTTTCTCAAATAACTTTCAAGCCCTGCCGTAGAATGCTTGCCTCCCACGCTGTGTGCCTGGTTTCGATGCTGGCTATAACTCTGGATAGTATTTCTCATTGTGTTGACGTCACAGGAACCCTAACTGATGTCATCGGCATTTCTTGTCATAGCTTAAAAGAGTTGTTGAAACTCATCCAGAAGATCGAGGTTTAATGAAGGAAGTGTTCCATTTATGCGTCTGAAGTTGCAGCATCATTATGCTCATATTGTCAAGGTGTCGTGACATGGCTGAAGGCAGAAGAATGAATGGTCAGATCAAACGGATTATTTGGGCAAACCTGTGCCGGGAAAACGGAAATTCGGGTTACAGTAGCACACTTGCACTGGTAGCGGTGAATGCAGCGTCGGCTGTCACTCAACTGGCTAGCGGCGAAGCGTGACGGCATTCATACACTCGCCATCGAACATTATAGCGTTATCGCTAGCGACGACGTAGGTTCCAGAATAATCTGAAACGCTCACGAAGTGGGCGTGATCTCAACAAAATTATCTACTGCAATCATGAAGCTTCTCGAACACTTTATACGCGTGGTTAGCGCTGAGAATCGCGTGGCAGCGTTACGCGGTGATAAGAAAGCTTGAAAAAGAAACGTGGCAATAATTATTTATTTCTTGCATTTATACTAATTTTTCTTTCCCGTTGGGTTTCGTTTCCTTGCGGAAACCGAATGTAATTCAAGAAACCGGTAGTGGAAATATAAAAAAAAGAAAAGCCATTTAAATACAAACATCAAATGAATGTAAGACCGAAAGTCAACTATCTTAGCGGCAATAGCATCGCCGATGTTGTTAGGAGCTACTTGAGTTTTTTTTATTTACTTATTAATACTGTCAACCCTCGCTTGAGTAATAGTAAAAGTAAGTACGAAAAGAAAAGCAAAACAACTGGCACTCAAATAGCACTGTACACAAGAAACCAAAATTGGCAGTAGCTCAATTCAACCATGACCAAAATAAGCATAAATATCTCGGTCAAAAGAATACAGATTGGTACTATAACAACATGATGGGGTAAACGATTCCATTGTTCTATAGCATCAGGAAAAAATGACCAACGAAAGAAGCCAGTGAGAGCGTTGAAAGGTTCAATGGGAGCATCATGATTCAATCTGGCACTACGTTTTCCGGAAAGGCGTAGGTACTCGTCTTTAGGTATTTTTAGTATCCCTTGCATTATACGATAAAACGTTTCAAGTTCTTGTTTTTGTCTTCGAATTTCTAGTGGTTCTAAATTGCATGAATTGAGCATGTCCGTTACTGAATCTCACCTTCTATATCTAGAGCACACAAACCGTACTGCACGCCTCTGAATACGTTTGTCTCAGGTCCCGTTAATTCGGGAGGCGATCGCCGGGCTGATTCCAAGGGCCCCGAACCACACCACGAAAGCGTGGACAATTTACAAGTGGTCCTATTTGGCGCGCCAGCGGACGCCGGCTGTGGTCCAAAGAACAAGTCAGAGCCGAGAGTTGATAAACAAAACAAAATTATATTCTCAGTTATGGCAGATCAAAACGATACACAAGTATGCACACTCGACAATAGTTGAATACAATATGTCACCAATCAAACAATGTACTACACAGTACAATCAGCCACACTCAAAACAACGGACACAGACAACAATTCACACTACAATGCAGTCGCATGCATTTAACAACCAAGACACTTAAAGACTAAAGAGTTAGAAAACTTATTCAGTCCAAAGTCCTTGGAACAAAAGTCTGGATGATACTCTTCCGAGAATCGCTCACTCAAAGTCCAGCGTTGTTGTCGTTCCACTGCCCCCGAAGTTTCTCTTCCAGGAAACCTCGCGTCTTCAATTGGCCGCTCTCCAGGCTTCAAACTTCTTCGCCGGAAACACGTCGGCTTCACACACGCAGCTGTTGCCTTGCGTCTTCGCTCGATAGCGGTAGACACACACGCTTGCCTGTAGTTCGAGTCTTCACCCCTCAGGTGGAAATCCTCTTCTTCTCCTCCTTTGTCACGTAAGACAAAAGGCTTCGCCCACAAGGCGGAACACCCTACGCACTCTGGCGCATACTTTCTTCTTCTCCTGCTTTGTCACTAAGGACAAAACCTTCACCGACAGACGTGGCGGGATACCCTACGCACTTTGGCGCTAACTTCCTTCTTCTCCTGCTTTGTCACTAAGGACAAAATCTTCGCCGACTACACAGCAGAATACCCTACGCACTCTGGCGCTAACTTCCGTCTTCTCCTGATCTCCCATCTCGGCTGCTCGATTAAATACCTTCCGCGCCAGATTCCAGAAAGTTCTCATCATTTCGTCGACGCGATACGCAGCGAAGGCTGTGGAAAGGGCGAGACGGTACGAGGGCCGTCCGCGACGGATGACGCAACTCTGCATCACCACGCCCCTTTCCATCGAGAACGTTCTAGGGCTTGCTCGGCCGCCGATGTGAGGTGAGGAGGTTCGTCGGCGAACCTACGCTTCTGAGAGGGGAGAGGGACGCGCGCCCGGGGAGTCTTTGGATGCTTGTTTTCTTTTTTTTTATCGTTGACCTCGAGCCATCCTTCCGGCGTTTTGTCGCGAGAATTTGGTGGCGCGCCCTTTTTGAGCGCTCGTTTTGTGACAACGTTCTAACTTGGTAACTAAGTGTTTTCGGTGAGGGCTCCAAACCACGTAGGCTTACTTCTTTTGCTCATTGTTGATATTTATCTTGGTCAAGACACTACACCGCACATTGTACTCATTTACAGAATGCGGGTGGAAGTGGCAATGAAGGACATTTAGTCCGCAATAAACATCGCCTTTTGTACCTAACAGTGATTTGTCTTCTGCTGCCAACACTTCGCCTGCTCCTCGGTAGAATGAAATCGACATACACCAAACCTGTAATGCTCGCGCTTTTCTATCTCTCCATCTTTTCATCTCTTAATCTCCTTCCCCCGAGTAGGATAGCAAACCGGGCGCGCGTCTGGTTGACCTTCCTGCCTTTCCTACCCCTTCTCCTCTTCCTCCTCACATCTTGTAATGTTGAAGCGATAAACTTCGCAGTCTGTAACAGAGTCCCTTCGAAAAACACTGGTGTTTCAACCACAATAATAGTGGTAACCACTTCTTATCGTAAAGGAAAGCCTCACCCAATGATATGTAATCAACATTGCTACAAATATGTATTGTTAACGCTACTAACATTTCAGAGGTCTGGCGATATCTAACAAAATGCACAGCTATACTGTCCCGGGTCGAATGATTGGCCATGGTGTACAGAACGACATTCGAGAATCGAGAACATCATTTGCGAACGAGGCTCGTCGAACGCAGGCGGGCACTAGTTCTCCTGGCGTACGGGAGCGTATAAATGTTTGGGGATTGCAGTGAGATAAAAAAAATGCAGCAATACCGATGGCGTACGGCACTAAACGAGCAATAAAAGGACTCGTAAAGAAAGGGAATCGGCGAGAATCGAAGCAAAACAGGAAACATATGCCTTTCACCGCCCTTTCTTCCTTTACGCTCGGTCCCGTGAAATATGGTCCCGCGGGAGTCTTGGTTTTATCGCCCTTACACCGCCTTGTTTCGGGATCCGAAAATTGTTTCGTCGAAACCCGTACAAGTGCCGACATGCAGTCCAACTGGTGCGTTTCTCGGAGATTTGTGTGCAATGGGAAACACATAAACGAGGGGCCCTTTCTTTTTTTTTCTATTGTAGTCGGCTAAATGCAGTGGATACTCTTTTTTTTCTAATTCTTTCGCACCTTTGAATCTATTGGCAATATTATTTAGAGCCAAACGGTTCTACCCAGAAGCTGTATTGCACGTGGATTCAGGTACACAGAAATACGCTCGCAACACAGACGCACACTAGCGGTGAACACGCCGATATACTACAGCAACACTTACGAGGCTAAACCGATTTACTGATATTCGTCAGCTCCATTATCGACTTCCTCGAAAGCACGGCAGCCCCCTCCAAAGCCCCTGCAATACACTGAAAAACTGTGTTCTCTAAACGCTACAACTTTAAGAGTACTTCCGTAAGACGCCAAGTTACACAAGAAGACCGCAAATCGCGTCATTTGGGTGTGACATAACCAAGTGGAAACGTAATCTCTTGGAGCGTTAGGACCAGTGCTATCGGGAAACGAGCACTTTACTTCTGTGGTCTTCGACTTCTTCGACATCCGTAGCTCTTCTGGGCATCTGATCACGAGCTCTTCGTATTGTGTAGACTGACATAAAGACCGCTCTGTACACCCAGTCCAATCCTTCGAAAACATTGGCGAGCACCGTATCACATGCCGTGAGTGGGCCTGAATGAACTGGTGCATTGCACTCTTCTAGAACGAAATAGTATACGGTGAAAGTAAACACTTTCTGTATCAATTGGTGGGGGCATATAGAAAAGAAGAGAGTAATGTTCAGTTATAGGTGATATACTGAGAAACGCACACACTGCAGTACGACAGCTGTATGGATATTCACGAATGTGGATTAACCCTCTCAGAAAAACTGAATTCTCAATCAAAGAAGGATAGGCCGAAAGCCAACAATAGTCTACTGTGAAAACTGATCGATCGACGTATGCAGTAATCAAAAAGAAGGAAAAATACTTTAAGCAAAAAAAAAAGGGTAAACCCTTAAGCTTCGCCTTGAAGATTTGAACGCGATAGTGCATCGTGCAGTCATAACACACTCCGCAGCCGCTAAGGACATACTTTTTATTGTATGATTTCACTCGAGAATGTATATTCGTGGATTTTCTACAACGTAATCAATAGAGTAAAAAGTGGCTTGTGTCACTGCAGCTTCTTGCGTATGCTGCATTCTGTGTAATGGGTAGCATGCTTTAAAACAGGAGGAGTTACGTGCATGAAATATTTTTGAACTTGATATGCACCCACTACGTGGTCTTAAAAGAATACGCGCCGTAACGTGTGTGACTTTTGTAAACAGTGACTGCCTTTGAACAACGAAGTTATTATGATAATCACATGTTCTGATGCCCGATCTCTTGTACCACGTGACATCAGCGCGATGTTATATGTTTTAGTGTGAAACGTGTATACAAAATACGTGTGTTTATAAAGCGTGCAATTTATTTTTATTTTTTGCATTTCCAAGCAGAGGAAGTTATTTTCACTGTATTTTTTTTCAAGCATACGCGTGGCTGTGTGGTAGAACACGCCAACGATATGGCTTCTACCCTCACTCGGACCCGGGAATTTTAATAGTAATTTTATTTTCACCTTTCTCGATTTTTTTATGCACCAATAAGATGATTTTTTGCTCGCAACAAACGACACCGACGCCGACACCCATGCTGACGCCGTAATGTCTGCAAAACGAGCTCTTTAACGCTATCGCAATAATTTACAGTGACTGAACCGCACACATGTCCGCTGAAGCCCGAAAACAATTTCCCCGGGATTTTGGAGCCTTGAACAATCGTTATTTAGTTCCTCTGCAAATGTGCAACACCGTCCACCTTCGAAGTGACCGACCAATTTGAACAGGGATACCGTGTGAGAAGAACGACTGAGGTTGCTAGACTTCTAGATTGAGGGAAGAACACCATTGCAAAACGGGCTAGCTGACTTCATATTGCTTATTCTCTTTCTGATTCGGCTCACAATAATAAGTGCTATCTTTAGTTGTAATTCACATTCAAAGACAAGTGGCTTTTTTAAGACCATGATATTCAAGAAGAAGGTTGGGTGTCGAATGGACAGGTTGAAACACTGCCGAAATGTCATCCAGACAAGGATTATCTATATATCATAAGAGCTCAGCTGGTTTACGGCGTCAGCCGAACCTAACGTGTATAGTTACCCAGATTTCGCGACTACGACTCCATCTATCGCCGCTTGCTGACGGTGCCAACCTCAGTCTTCGAGGAATTCATTGGTAACTTGCTTAGGACGGCAAAAAAGAAAAAAAAAACCACAGAAGATTAGAGGCCATTGTGCAAAAATCAAATACCCGGGGAGGAAAAAAATGATAGCCGGCAGCCGCAGAGGGAGACGAGGATCGATTTCGTACATCGTTAGGCAGTACGCCTACTTAGGCACAAAGGGGTATCTCCCGCGAAAGCGCAACATTGGAGCTACCGTTGTGTGCGCGCCTTCCTTTACAATCTCTTCGGCCAATGGCATCACACTAGTGTTTGGATTTTGTTCTGACTTGAGGCGTAACCTAATAATTAAAGCATGTGAGTGGAACAGGACGTGAACTATGCGTCCTGACATGTCATTTTCGATGACTGTGAGCTTTGTTAGGCTGTCGTTCGGAATATTACTAATTGATGTGAAATCATGAGCACTAATAGATTTATATTCATACCGGTAGCCATTTAAATGGTCTTATATTTGCCTTTTCATACACATAGAAGAGGTCAGAACACACGCGTGGCGCCATCATAGGCCGGCAAGCTTACTCAGGAGTCAAATCACTAAGATTCAGTCATACTCAAATTTAATGATGCGTCTTAGTCGGTGAGTGATGTTTTGGCAAGTTGGAGTGCAAGTAAGTCGGTTTAGGTTAATTTTACGTGAGTCGGAGCGACCTCGTCTCTTACTATCGACGTATATGCTCCCATACTTTCACTGTCAGCCTTATAACTGCTTTGATTATACTCAAGTTTGCACACAGATACCTCGACGCACTCACGTTCATGTGCCACCTCCGTATTTGACGCGAATTGGGAGAAGTGGGGAATTCGCGTAATGACGCGAATTGGGAGAAGTGCCATGACCTCACCCCGTAAACTTCTTCGCTGAAAGTTCTTGACGAACACATTTCGTGTGGGTTGGATATTTCGTAAAAATGTCCTTTCTTGGTGACTGATAACTCGTATTTGAAAGTATAGGATAAAAAAAAGTGCCGCCATATCCACGAAGTGAATGATGGTGAGTGGGCGAAGCTCCGAAGGTAAACCTGGTAAACCATGAGTCCTCCGTACAATTTGCCCACTCGATTTTATTACAACGCTTTCCCTAGCGTACGTCGCCGAACTAAATTGAATGATTGCCTTCCACCAATGAAATGCGCCATATGAGACACCATTCCTATTTTATACCATCTCGCATCTATTATCATCCAGTACAAGCACCACCGTCTAGTTTATAACATCTTGCATCTTTTCATCGGATGGATAGATGGATGGATATGGCTGTACCCTTTAGATCGGGTGGCGGCTAACGTCACCTAGCCGTAATACTTAGTGAACTAACTATAAGATTTATATTTTTTTTCCTTTAAATAGTGAGATTGAGAATTCGTACTTTGCAGTGAAGGGCTTAATTTTCACTCGTGCCTTAACTTTAGCCACCAATCAGATAACCTCCTTCTAGTTAAGTCTACCCGCTTAAAGTCTATTTTGCCCACCCTGTCCCTAAATCCCAGTGCTTTGAAGAACTCTGCGCCATCATCCTGAACTATAGGGTGAAGCTCCTTACAGAACATTATCAAATCATGGCGATGCCAGCGCCGCCGCTCGTGCGACCAGAGAACCACAAACGTGCGACATTTCTGGAGCCACCCCTCTGCATACCCTCCACCGGAGAGTGAGCCCACTGCCCCCTTCTAGTACACTGTAGGATGAATATAGCATACCGGCTATTCTCAACAGGTCGCGGCAGCGGCGGCCCTAATTTCACCGGGTCGTAGCAGTATTTATATGGCTGTACCCTTTAGATCGGGCGGTGGCTAGCGCCACAAAGCCGTAATAATTAGTGAAACGAAAACTAGATTTATTTTTTGCCTTTAAATAGTGAGGTTGAGGACTCGTAGTTTGCAGTGAAGGGTTTAATTTTCACTCGTGCTTTGACTTTAGCCACCAGTCAGATAACCTCCTTCTAGTTAATTCTACCCGCTTAATGTCTATTTTGCCCTCCCATTCCCTAAACCCCAGTGCTTTGAAAAACTCTGCGCCATCATCCTGGACTATAGGGTGAAGCCCTTTACAAAACATTATCAAGTGTTCGGCAGTTTCGTCTTCCTCTCCACACGCACTGCATACCGTGTCTACCCTTCGTATTTGGCCCGATATGTCTTGGTTCGCAATACTCCCGTCCCGGCCTCAAACGGAGAGAACTACCCCGTGTATTATCGTAGATCCTTTCCTTGACAATTTCCTGCTTAAAAGTTCATCAGCTACAAGTACCGCCATCTAGTGAACATTGCAAGAACTAAACGAGAGGTGACTATATACAGGGGACGCATAGCACACGCCTTAAGGAGCTTCACCCCGAAAAGAGGAATTGTATAGAGCACGGAACATGTGAGATATCGGCACAAAAGAGCATTCACATTAGAATAAAAAAGAAGATAAACCCTAGAGCCGACAAACTCAGGCTCACCAGAATCAAGTGAAGTCGTCTGAGGGAGTCCGGGTGAGTACTATTTTGGTGAGCTCGAGTCCGAATCAGTCCGGTTAAAAATTTGTGACTCTGAGTCCGAGTGAGTCCGGTTGAAGAAAATTTTGTGAAGTCCAAGTGAGTCTTCAAAGCTGATTAAATTATTGAGTGAGTCTGAGTGAGCTTAAGTTTTTTTGCCGGCTTAAGGGCGCCATGCCTCCGCTGCTCACGCTTGCTCACGCCTGCCCACCAACTCTCTTTAAACAGTGAGAAGACCAACAAAACGCCCTTCTTCTTCGTTAGACAAATCCTTCCATAACGTTCCTACCTTCCATGGGCACAATACTTTAGTGATGGTTCAGATTTTTCCATGGCATTTGGCACTTCAACAAGTTTGACTACGGCTTACAGAATTCCGACAAAAGCACAACTATCCCCTTCAGCTCTGAAGCTACTTTCTCTGCTTTTACGTTACGAGACATACTAATAAAGACAACCATATACACATTCTGACGTGTCGTCAAGCGTGGACAGGAATACTAAATCATTATTTTTCCTGCAAAAAATCCCCTCCGGGATGATTAAAACGTCGCGCCAAAGAACATCTACTGTCATGACGTTGTATTCGTTCACAACATTCCCGGATTTTAATCGTGCTAACGATACTTCGATCTTGGATGGCCTTGCTGATGCTTCTTCTCTGTTCGAATTCATGAGCAGCAACTGTGACGTAGATACTCTTGTGTCATACTTTGAAAACATTGTAAAATTGTGCATTCATCGCTTTGTTCCAATAAAAACTAAAAAAACGAATAAGAAACTTCCTTGGATGAATAGAGACATTCTTCACCTATCTAGTCGTGTACGCAGGCTGAGGCGTAGAATGAACCTTGATATACCTAATAGCACGAATGAGTTCCTGAAAGCTAAAAAACAGCTTGCCGAAATGATGGCTTCTGCTAAGGATTTTTTCTTCGGCACACAATTACACTCTTTACTCAAAAATAATCCTCGCAAATTCTGGACATCAGTTCTGCCTAGTAGCTGCTCTTCCTCCTCATTCTTGATTAACGGTGAAACTATTACTGATGACCAGAAAATCTCCCATGAGTTTAATACTTACTTCCACTCTGTATTTTCCGTCGATAATCATGTTGCCCCTGCCTTTAACTCCCCTTCCGATATAGGCTCAATTACTGATGTAACTATCAGTCATGCTGGTGTGTTGAATCTTATTCTGAATCTAGATGCAAAAAAGGGAGACGGTCCCGATGGTATTCCTAACTCTTTTTTAATTCGGTATGCATCATGGACATCTCGTTACCTTACCATCATATTTCAGAAATGTTTATCCTCGGGTGTTTTTCCTAGTGCCTGGAAACTGGCCAAGGTTCGGCCGATTTATAAGTCTGGCGATAAGCAGCTTTTTCCAAACTATCGTCCCATCTCGCTGACACCACATTCCGGCAAGCTGTTGAAGCACATCATTTATAAACATATAATCGACTTTCTTGAGACTAACAACGTCTTATCTAATCTGCAGCATGGCTTTCGTAGGGAATTCAGCACTTTAACCCAATTGACAGAATTTACCGATGACATTTCTGCAAGTCTTGACTGCGGCCATCAGGTCGACGTAATATTCATTGATTTCGCAAAAGCTTTCGACACTGTTTCACATTCTAAGTTGCTCAAAAAACTCGAAGCCATCCTAAAATATTCCAGTCTAGTAAACCTAATTGCCAATTTTCTGTTTAATCGCTCCCAATACGTTAGCTTTAACTCTGGCAATTCATCTCTAATCAAAGTCACATCAGGGGTACCACAAGGATCCGTTCTTGGTCCTTTATTATTTTTGATTTTTATTAATGACTTACCACAATCTATTACCTGTAAATTACGTCTCTACGCCGATGACTGCGTTCTATATAACACCATTAACTCCGTTCAAGATCACTATCTTCTCAATGATTCGTTTAGTGCCTTTTGCTCTTGGTGTGACACATGGCAAATGAATATCAATTTCCGTAAAACTGTCTTGATGTCGTTTACTACCAAAACGCAGACTTCCGTTTTCAACTACTTTTTCAATGACCTAATTCTCCAAAGGGTTTCAGACTATAAATACCTTGGCGTGATTTTCACCACTAACCTCTCCTGGTCTAAACATATCAATTCAGTCTGCACCAAACCTCTTAAAAAACTAGGCTACCTAAGACGTACCCTCAGAACTTCCCCATATGAGACTAAATTACTTATGTACAAAACACTAATTCGTCCAGTTCTTGATTATGCCTCTATCGTTTGGTGTCCGTACAAAAAAAGAGAAATAAAACAAATTGAATCTGTGCAAAAAAAAAGCAATCCGTTTCATTTGTCGACGGATTTGTCGACGGATGGCGGATGTAGGCGACGACCACCATTTTTCGCCTACATCCGCCATTACCACTTTAAATCTAACCTCACTCTCTACTCGACGAGATATCGAGTCGCTCAAATTCTTGCATGCCATCGTTCACTCAGTTAACCGTCTCTCCGATAACAGCTATCTTACGTATGCTATGCCAATTGTTACTCGAAATAATCATGCCCTAAACCTCGCCCCTTTTCACGCACACACCAATCTATTCAAATTTAGCTTTTTTCCTAGAACCATAGAACAATGGAATTTACTGCCGGGTGAGATTAGGAGTGCACCGATAAATCAATTCCTGCCTTCTCATAGAAGTCGTATCTAACCAATATTTCCTTGCTCTGTTCTATTAATATGTACGTCCCGCAGTGCCCATTCATTGGATGTTTATTTTTGTACTGAATGGAATTGCCATGTATATTGTATTTTGTTCGTGTGTTATTTGATAGTGTGTTCCCGGAAGTGGTACTTTTGTAATTCTCTGCTCTGTTTTTTTTTCACCCACTCCTGCCATAGCCCTTAATGGGCTGCAGTATGTGAAAATAAATAAATAAATAAATAAATGAAACTCGCTTTTCTTCCAAGCAAAATTGCATCATCCCCGTGAAACAGAGCGTGTTCAGTGAAACAACTAGTCCTATATATCAGTGATTATCTTCATCTCCCTTGTCGAACAAGGACATGAAGTCACGTCTAAGTGCTTTGAAATCATTGTGACATGTTGGGCAATAAGCATGATGCAGCTGCTTAATCTGCGCGTGAAGATAGCGCCCGAAAAGCAAGAATAGATCTTGATAAGAGAAGAATATATCCGGATCACATTAACACAGGCTGCACCAAAAGTTTGTGTGTTTGTAAATGAGGCCATAAATTCTTATGGCTTCATTTGCAGGAAGATGTCTATTTGTCATCAAAACACTACCTCATCGCATCGGGGAGAGGTTCGAACTTTTGCTAAACGTTCTCTGCATATCCGGTACACGAAAACAAAGAAACCTTTGATAGAATTCTTCAAATAATAATGTAACGCTTAAAGAAGGTTGTGAGTAAATGTTCTCCGATATGGTTCAATTAAGGCACATGTGACGCGTGAATAGTGACTGTCAGATACTCTAATTAGGTCATACTCCTATATGCTGCGTGGATAATTATAATCTAACGTCAAACCCTGTCTCGAATCAAGCCATATATGCCTGTGTTCTCTACACGTAGCCGTAAAGAAACGCTGATGCACACCGTCGCCGCGCCAGAACGCTATACTACCACAAAATCCTCCAGTTTCACTTCCATGGCTCATTCGATTCCATGCCGTATGCTCTTCGCGGGACTTTGGGCTTCTGAGACGAGGTCGTTAGGGTGTCATTACAGGCGCCGCCCTCTCGGCAGTCAGTGAATGCATTTTCGTTCTTCTGCTCATCGAATGATTTGGAGCCGAACTCGAGCGTCCCATACTCAGGTACACTAGCTCTCATGGGAACGTGCCTGTGTCAACGATGCGCGACCGATAGTGCACGAGCGGGGCACTTCGAACGAAATTATTCTACCTATTGATGTAAGCGCGCGTATATAAATGATGCGTACGTGTCGTAATTATACGTTGCGTTAGAAGACATTTCAGCATACGGAAAGTCAGAGGCACGGCGCGGCCGTAAGCTCTCCCAGGACACTGTGCTGACGACGAAAATGAACGCAGTGCGGCGCCCCCAGTAGAGATTCTGTCGCAAGCATTACCGTGCACCTTCGATGTCTGTCTGCAAACCATACTACACACCTTGATGGTTTCAAGCACTAAAGGTGCACTATAGGACAGTGCTCGAAGAAGTGTTCTCTTGGTGCTTGAAAAAAAGATGCGAGTGGGCACGTTAGTAGTTGAACATACGGCGAAGGTAGTAGCGCACTACGACACATGAACATCCACTTCTTCTCGTCCTTTCGTTCACCCGCAACGGTGGTCTAGCAGTTAACGACATTAACTTGGCTTTGCTGTAGGCTTAACTAGGCTTGGCTTTCTAACGGCTGCTTTCTATAGGCTCACGTGGCTATATCTAGGCTTAGGTGACCATCTCTAGACTAGAATTGGCGGGCAGGCTAAGGAAGATGGCCCAGTTCCTTTATTCCTTCAGCCTTTGTACCACCAGTACGAAGCTGCTAAAATTTTTTTTTCATCCATCCATCCATCTTTTCAGATGGTTGTGGCTTCATGTTATTATTATAATTGAGGATCGGCCGACACTTTAATGTGCTTGACAAGAAGCCATCAGCCATGCTGTAAGAATGTTCTCGGCTTAGAAGTGAAGTCTACTTTTGTTCATTGCTTGAGTGTTCCCTTCTTACGTTGACCCCAGTTCCATTCTTACCTCAACGACTATTTATCACTTCAAGCCTCCCCTTACTCCACACTTCAGTCTTTCAGTCTAGTTTGAATAGCTTATTATGAAACACGTCTATCTCAAAGAGTAGTTAACATGTCCGTTTCTTTTAGGCCACTTGTGCGTGAACATTTAGAGAAGGTAGCCTCCTTTCTCTCTTTTTTTCGCTCTCTTTCGCTCTTTTTCCCCAAATGGGTCTTACTGGAGACTGTAGGCATTAGATCACAGAGAATATGAATGAACCGGTAGCAGACTTTCGCGGCAGATGGCAGAACCTCATCGTACTTTTCGGTCAAGGAATAAAATAAAGACGCAAAAAGGAAACAATCGAGGTAGAGCGAGAAGTGAGGAAATGAGGTGGTTACGGACGCCAGCAAAAGACCGTAAAAAACAAAAGCACGTCAAGCCAAGCCACTAGAAGCAGTCTCAAAATGTTGGAAAGTGTTCTGACGCAAGAAAGAAATAAAAATTGAGGAAGCGGGGAAGCTCGAGCACGTTTGATGTCAATGTTATCACCGTTGAGTGTCTCCATCACCGGGCTTTCACTCTTAGGCAAATTTAAAATTGCCGTTCGACTTTTCTGTTATAATACAGATCTATTTTTGGTGATTTGCACCACATCCCGCTGGATGGGTTTTAAATGCGATGAAACGTTCATCGACTCGCTCATAATCTCATTTCTTTCTCTCTCTCTTTTTGCAGGCGCGCTTTGTGCTTGTATTTGTTTTTAAGTTATGTTTTTCTTTCCTGCGTAACCTTGGGTCTGAAGATATGCAGACAGGAAAAGTGTGACTCCAGCCCAATAAAATATATTTGAAGAAAAACAAAACTTAGAGAACTTCACAGTCATGCGTGTGCTAGTGCGGAGTGTTCTATATCGCACCTACTTGTTCGCTCAGTCTCTCATTTGTCTTTTTTTGTTTTCTTTTGTCCCCTAGAGAAACAGGCTCATACTCCCTCTACCGACTCTTCACCTTTCTCCAGTTTGGCTTCTTCTTCTTCTGTTCTTGCTGTTGCTGCGCATGCCTCCTTTGGGTATATCCCTAAGCATTTCGTCACCCTCCCTTGAGTGTCTGACGTTTTCTGACACGTGACTCTTTCCCACGTTACTGAATAAAGCCGAAGTACCGTTTCCAAGGGTATTCGCAGAAACAAAATGAACGTGTGTGAAAAAAGCTAACTAATAAAGCCGAGCACGGCAAGAACTTATTGAGTCAAGCTGCGTGTGCACTAGCAAGTTCATTCAACTCACCTTCATCGCGCAGCAATTTCTGGTGGCGAACTGTGTTGCTCAGTTTTATTCATCATAGCGTGCGCTTCTGCCACAGTATGAGAACAATGTGTGGTGATATTGTCAACAAGATGTTTCATTTCTTGAAAAATATTGTTTCCGCGCTTTCGCATCATTGGAATAAAAGACGTACTTCTGACCCGAGTTTTATTCATGTATGTTCACAAAATGAGAGAGAGAGAGAGAGAGAGAGATTTAGGATGAAAGAAAGGCAGAAACATTAACTGAGGCGCATCCCGGTAGGCTACCTTGCACTGGGGAAGAGGGTAAGGGGAATCAAAGTTAGAGAGGAGGAGAGAAAGGTATCTGATGCCGTCGACATACCGGCTGTGTCTGCATCTTGCTCACCAGCACGCGCATATATAGCACTGACCAGGTTGTTGACCTGCCGATGACTTGTCGGTCTTCGTCCGGCAGGTTTCGAGGTACCAATAAAGTGTCCCTCACTGTCAGATTCTGATGCCTCTCATAAGGCGCATGTATCTTTGGGACTTCGGGCTAAGCATCACCTTCATTTCTGGTAGAGGCGTCACTGTGCTTTGAGAGGGCTGCGTTCAGACTGGGTAGTAAGAATAAAGCGTCAGCTTCACTGCTTGCAGGAGAGCCTTTGTTCTTAGAATCGACAGCGCTTGGCCCTAAGGGAAAAAATGGAGGTGGTTTTTGGACGTGTCTTGCGAGACGACGAAATTTTGGAGGCTTTGGTGCTGCGCTGGTGATGGGACCATCGTCCCGTAATGAATGCAGCTGCTTTTCGGTGTGAGATGTCCTCCCTAGCCGTTTTCTTCAGTATTGTTAGCTACCTTCGAATAAAAGGACAGTCCTTCGAAGAGGCACCGTGTGGCCCATTGCGATTTGAGCACTTCAGTGTCGTGGTCTGTCACGCGTCCGTGTTGTGGCGAGCAGTGCATTGGGAACAGACGATCAAGTTTCAGCACACGCCACTTACGAGACCTAACTTCATGCACTTCCAGCACTGAAGCACTTCCGGTACAAAAGGGTGAACCGCGCCTCGTAAATGTCCCATTTTTACGTGGGATGCGAGTGATTCGCCCTTAAATGTAACCCTTACGCATCGTGATGTTCCAATACGACATATACTTGCAATAATGGTATCTTCCGAAGCCGGCTTGATCAAGACTGGTAGGTCTGAGTTGGTAATGTCTTCGGGAACATCATATATTACCCTAGTGCTCACTCCTTTGCACAGCGCTATAGAGAGCGGACTTCCATTTCATAAAGATCCGTAACTTCATGCAATCAGTCTAGCGCAGTCGGATGATTGATATCAATCGCTAGGATGTTCTTGCGGCTATTCGCTCTGAGTTTTTTTACTTCATTGGACACCAGTGCCTCTGGCTGTATACAGACACGGCTTGTCGGTTGAGGTGTCTCATCTTTTCACTAGCGAGAGCTGGCGTACGCCGGATTCACCGAAGATCGCATGCTGAACTCACTAGAATTGCATGACGTGCTCAGAGATTGTCTCTCTCCCTCGTGGCTCCTCACAAGCTCGATGATGTCCTCCCTCAATAATTAATTGCTGACGTATACTGTAGAGCACGGTGTCACTCACACTTGCCAAGGTCGCTCGCTCAAAGTAGTTTCGAGACGTTTCGCATGCTTGAGCATCTGGCTGAGCTCGTTACATGGCCACTGTCGACTTGGGAACACTGCAAAGGCGTGCTCTTGCAGTAGCTTATGGCGCAAAGCATCGTCAGAAATATTTAAGGAATGTGTGGAACACGAGGTTGGAAGCAGCCTATAAATACTACGAAAATTTGATTCCTAAGCTAATAATTACGGCGCTATGTGCACAAGCTCCTAGCTTCTAAAAGTTATTCAATTCTACTTTTCATGTCCATTCGTTGTCATGTTTGTTATAACGACATTCAAACCTCGCGAAAAGTGAATTGAACGCAACGTACTAGTCGTATTAAAACGTTGAAAAGTTTAACGATTTCAAGCAGTATCCGCTTGCTGTCACGCTGCAAAATGAAACTACTCAGTGTCACGAAGCCTATACGCTACATTTCGGTCATTCGGTTGGTAGATATAATATTCAGTGGCATGTCAGTGACGGAGGAGCACAGCAGATGAAGGTTGCTTTCATTGCTGCCTCGGATACGTTGAATTAGCGTTCGATGCGCTGATGGTTTTGCGAAAGGCGACGCATGGAGAATTCGATGGCAGGCGAGGACTTGGAGCGCTTTTCAGATGAATATTTGATCGACCTCCGCAACGGCACTACAGTGTATACACATGCTCGACGTATTTAGCACTTAGATGCGCGCATTCCTAAATAACATGTACCTGTTGCAACATCTTCATGGTTACTGAAACAAGTACGGCCGTTACTACTTGCACGTTGATACTGACAGTGAAATAATAGTACGTAAACTACTCTGGCTGTGTTCCGGTTCTGGACAGCATCGTGGACAGTCTACGCTGACAGCTTACAAGACAGCATCAAACCCATGTTGCCCGAGAAACGGAACGCGCCTGGATGACGTGTACGTGACGTGACACCTTCTCGCGTCGAGAAAAGATAGCTAGAAAAGCAGAGGTTACTGTAGTTTTTTTTAACTGCTGTCGGGTGAAATCTACGCGAATAGTTGAACGTAGGTCAATAAGTGCCTGGAAAAGCGTCTGCTTGTGCACAGATGACATACCAGTGAGATCCGAGCAATAGAAGACTTCGCTGAGCCGCCATCTTGTTTGGACAGCAAAGTAGCCTCAATTGTTTTTGTGTACGCTGCCCTCTTTTTGAAACTGTTTATTTTGCTGGATGCGTAAGAATTGGAATTAGGTCTTAAAGTGGTTGTCCCATTCCGTATTTTAGTAATTGTTTGCGGACGCACTACGCCTTCTGGGCCCATCGTATTGAAGTGAATTATATCACATTATAGAAACTTAAGTTCTCCAATTTCTATTGACAGCTAAAAATATAGCCTAATCTGAAGTATTATTGCATAGCAATGAAAACTGTGAGTGAAAACCAACGTTGTTGCTGTACAAACCTTCGTTGTACTTTCAGTGCAGCAAAACTGTTCGACATAACCAAATGAAATTTACTGAGCTTCCTATGAAGCGGTATGCAAAATTTCTATGAAGAGAAATGACAAGTGATACAATCAGAAAGCCATGCAGGCACCAATAAAAATGGGCAAAATAATGAAAGTTTACGAGTAGATAACATTTTTTTTCTATAGAA
Source organism: Rhipicephalus microplus (assembly GCF_043290135.1). Classification (NCBI taxonomy): domain Eukaryota; kingdom Metazoa; phylum Arthropoda; class Arachnida; order Ixodida; family Ixodidae; genus Rhipicephalus; species Rhipicephalus microplus. Next base: position 241,870,161 of record NC_134701.1, on the reverse strand, counting down.
CAACAATATCGAGTGGATTTACAGGCTACACTGTCTACGCGAAGTTGCGTTCTTACGAATAGCTCATGAGTTATTACTACTTCAATTTGGCAATTTATGGCTACACTTGTTCAGGAATCGCCGACGAAGCGACAAAGCTATCCAAGCTGAAGCTCTGAAGTCTTCAATATTGAAGCAGCAAGCCTTTCTATGGGTTTCTAAGAATAGAAAATTGTCGTAAGTTAATTAGAAAGTCTAACTCATTAGTTAAATTTACCGTTGTCCGACAAACGTCTAATCACACGGCTGGCTATATGGTTCCTTGTATAGCCCTTGGTTGCAGAGACTCAAGAAGGCAAAGGAGGTTCTAAACTCACTGCTTCAGTTTGTCTATTTTCTGAGAAATTGATGGCGAACGATGCGACAGATGTCTTCGACCGGGAATCCCCGAGGAGCCGGATGACTTCTCTTCTTTGCCCATCTCAGGATCGACACATCGCCGACAAGGCACCTTTCCCTACCCCTGTCAGCGCTGTCTGTTCACCTTTCGGTCGCACTACAAATGTGAGACTCGTCGAAGGTGCGCACTGGGTGAGTCACGTTATTCTGTTGCTCTTTCCGGAGGCCCTCGTGTGTGGAGACTCATCTACTTCTCGGATCCCATATATGCATTGTGCAGTCGTTGACACATTACTACTACTACTACTACTACTACTACTACTACTACTACTACAACTACTACAACAACAACAACAACAACTACTACTACTACTACTACTACTACTACTACTACTACTACTACTACTACTACTACTAATACTACTACTACTACTACCAGTAATCACGCAGGTCACGGAAACAAGAGGGGAAGTGAATAAAGAAAAAATAAATAAAACAAAACGGTGGTGCTGATACTCGAAATGGGTAAGCCGGCGTATTTCGAATCCTGTGGCAGATATACGACGCCACGCGATTTCACATGCCGCGTGATTTCGCCAGTCAGTCACATGCCGAATTTTTTATTGGTTCGATCATGGCCTCTAATCACTCGTTCTTTAATTTAATCCAGATACTGCTTGTGAATTTGTCGTTGTGGTAGCTTTCTTGGGTAAAAAAAAAGCCAGGCCGGCATTCGCAGAAGGCGGAGAACAGTCACAGCGAAAGCCAGAAGAGCGGCCTTTCAGAGCCTTTTCAAAACCCTCATTGGGCAACTACTGCAAGCACACTTGCTTAATACCAACTAGGGCATTAATAATAATTTTTTGAGAAGGAGGCCGGAAGTCGCTATGCTATTTTTCGTCATTCTTAAGAGAAGCGTGGTATCCGCTAAACACTTGCAAGAAATTTTATGCCAATTGTTCATGCAATGGCTGACGACGATAAGGAATTATGGCTGAAGTGCGTATGCACCACAGTCAATAGGGGAACATGAAGAAGCTTTTGTGATGGGTTGGAGCATTGTACCGCCCACTCGTTGCGGTATTCGCATTTTGTGATGACTGGTTGTTCTTTTGCTGTTTTAAAACGCTTTATAAGTCGTATTAACGTGACTGCTTTCCCGACATCAAGCCTGCCTAAGGCAAGTTCGCCAACCAGTCACAAGCACCGGCGTAACAAAGTGGTGGAATACTGGGCTGGCACCCAGCGGACCCGGGTTTCAGCCCCACTGTGTTATTGGTGCAACTTTTTTTTTCTAACTTGGCGCGATGTGGTTACCGACATCGGTGGTGGCAGCGGCAACGGACAGCTGTGCGTGGCCCGAGTTGTGATCTCATAACAGCGTTCGCTGTAAAAGGGAAATGGGGTGTCTAAATATGAGAGCAAACATTCAAACTGAGAGAATATGTATAGTATCAATCAAAACAGGACCAGTCCATTACGCGTGCAAGATGAAGGTTGTTGTAAACGCAAGTGTTGTAGGCATAAGAGATTTACTTAAACTAGTTGTTTCATTTCACTTAAACAAAACTTCCAGCTGTTTTCAGACACAGTCTGAACGTCAAATACACACTAGAACTTTTAAAGAAAAGCTAGCACGCTAAAATAGCACAGATGTCATTAGAACAAGTTGCAAGGATTTCAGTTTTATGAAAAGGTTCAAAGCTAGATCTTAAATGTAAAAAAAAACCCTGCAATAGGTAGTTCCTTCTTTTTTTCGGATTACCTCCAAATTTGTCGGCTAAACTGGGTAGCGTATATATTGTTGTGATGTGCCGCGAGTTAACTTCAACCACCACGTGGCTAATAAAGTAATATTCACTAGACACTCTACCATGACTTGAGACAAAAGAAACTTCTAAAGGAACGGTGCACATTTAAAAAGTGACAAGCAGGATGAAAGCTAACGACAGTAATAGAATACTGAATATCTCCCCCAAACAAATGAGTTTATGCACCTGCAAGAAAAAAAAAAAAACTCCCCCATGTGCCCAAAGCGAAAAGGTGGGAGAGTGGAATGGATACCCACCTCGTCCCCCGCCGCCCTACACCACTTCCCCTCATAACATCCACTGCTGAGCACATCTTCAGTCATTCACTCTCAAAAGCTACACATTGCTTACGTTCATAAAACATCAAAGAAAACGCAGGGCTATACATCACTTAAGGAGTAATCGACACCACCATAGTTCCCGTCCTTTCGTGTTAAGTACGTCTACTAAAATCACGCTTCGCCACGAACGAACACGTAGACTATCGAAGACAAGCGATCTGACGAAGATGGAGTACCCCTAGGACAAGGGTTGACATTCTTTTTTTGTGTATGTGCGCTGTACTTTCCTGGAGTAATTGCGCTAGGAACATTCGCTTTAGGCGTATATATACACCGTGAGCGCTCACTCGCAAGCGTATTCATTCTTGACTGCGCCGGCACAATGTTTATTGAGAGGTTTCCCTGTCCGTGTTATGAACTACTCTCTCATCCTTAGAAACGTGTATAGATGACGCGTACATAGCGCGTGAAACCCATAACACGCTTTCTTATTCAAGACCTTTCTTTTCGTCCACGTCAACGCTCGTCAATTTAATATTTCGTCTCAACACGGATTTATCTTAATTTATCTCCTAAAATATGGATGAATATTTTTATAAATGCTCCATCGATTACATTCCTACAGTGGCCTCTCTGCACTAGGGAAGTTGCCGGAGGATTGTTGACGAAACTGTGCGAGAAAAAAAAATGTGTGTTTGGATCGGTTGGAGCAAGTATAACGCATTAAAGTGGCAGTGCCTTGGGGAGTGTGTGACACATCGTCGAGTAGTGGAAGACATATATCAACCTGTGTACACCGTTATGAAACTGATGATCCTTACTTCATCAACTGTCGTGTGTGTGGGCTGGAGACCCTTGATCAGGCTCGGCAAGCCGCTATATCCAATAGGTTTCTCAACGAGGGTCTCCACCCACAGTAACCAGGGACACTTATGCACGTTAAAGTTATCGCTCTATATATTTCCGTCTCCCATTCGAACTAAACCTAACTAGACGGGAGGTTACTTTTGTAAAAGCTCAATGACAGGATAAAATGAAAAAAAAAACTAAACAAATGAGATCAGTCGTACTACATGGCAGTACACCTGCGTCATAAAGGTAGGCAAGTCTTGTACGAAAAGGTCAGAGAGGCTCTGTTTGCTTTCATCCGTCACCAACTCGTTTCACCTAGTAAGTTCGTTCGGATGATCACTGTGCTGCAATTTCGCAGTGACGCCGTTTCCTGGTACCCACCGTCATGGATTGACGACTATGGAGTTGTGGTGCTTTAATTCTCGGCTGCCTCGGCGTTCCATTTGAAGGGGCCGAAATCTACAAACGCTCATGTGCTTAGATTCAGGTGTGCGATAAGGAACCATAGAAGGATAAAATAGTTCAGGGGGCCTTTAATACCGCTTTTATAATAATCGTACGATAGTTTTGACTCAAAAAGAACCAATATTCTAATGAAAATTTTCGTTGAGACATACTTGCCATGCTTTTTTCAGTGGTTAGCTCACGCGTTATCAATGGAATCAACCAGCAGGCAACGGTGCAAAAAGAGGGCTCCATTGTGATTGAGCTGCAATGTTTTAATCACATCTTATCTTCATTACAATCCTACCTGTTGTACTTCATTTCCCATTTACCACTCTCATCTGTGTCACCGAAGGCCTTTAGGGTACCAGAGATAAATAAATGCAAAGAATATGTCAAAAACGGAATCGCTTTATTCCAAACTTTTACAGCAGTGCTGTACAGCTTTCTGTTATACCGTGCAGAACGTATACATGAAGCGGGAATCTGCCAAGCAGCCCCTACAACAGCACTTCATAGCAAGAGGCAAAAGCGCGTAACACTATTGGCGTGACATATTCCGGCAAAAGCCAGGTAAATGTAGTCACGTGATAGGTTTCCGCCAATACCAAGCAAAGGTGGTCACATGACATGTTTACTCCAATACCAAGCAAAGGTGGTCACGTGACACGTTTTCGTCAATACCAAACAAAGGTGGTCACGTGACATGTTTCCGCCAATACCAAATAAAAGTGTTCACGTGACACGTTTCCTCCAATACGAAGCAAAGGTGGTCACGTGACATGTTTCCGACAAAACCAAGTAAAAACGGTCACGTGACATGTGTCTGCCAAAACCAAGCAAAAGCGGTCACATGACATAATCCTGCCAAAGTCAGGTGAATGTAGTCACGGGACATGCGGCCGCCACAACTGGGTGAAGCTAGTCACGTGGCATATCCCGGCCAAAACCAGGTAAGGCTAGTTCACGCAATAACCACGTGAACGTAGCCACGTGACATTTTTCTGCCGTAACTTATCAGGGCCCATGGGTTATTGATCCCGTGAACACTTTTTGCGGCTGCAGCCCTCTCCAGCCCAGCCACATCATCTTAATACTCAGTAAGAAAGAAAATTAATGCCCTGAAAGAAAGGAACAGAAACACAAAGAGAGAAAAAAACAAAGAACAAGACAGAAGGAAAAAAAAAGAGATGACAAGATTGAATCAACGACAGAGAGAGAATGATATCGAAAAAATGAGAAAGCAAGAGATAAAGAGAAGAGAGAAGGAGCGATAAAGAGGAATCCAGAGATTGAGCGATAAAGAAATAAATATAGGTGTGCAGAGACAGCAAAGAGAAAAAGAAAAGGGGAAAGAAAGAGAGAAAGACAAAGAAATATTGGAAGAAAGAAAGGGAAAAGCAAAGAGTACCAAGGCAGGCCGCCAAGCAACCCATTTCATCCAGGCTTCGCATCACAGGGGCGAAGCTGCCTTCATTTTATTTAACTATTATTGTGTGTATGTTTCAAGCACTATATACGGCAGAAAAGTAGACTCAAACGCTCACACAAGAGAGTGGCAAAGAAATATGAAACAAACTTGTACCGGAAAAGAACATAAAAACTAGTTGCACGCAGGTGGAAACACAGCTTATGTTGGAAAAAAATCGGGAACATTTGAGGAGATCCTCCATCAAAAAACACGTTGGTCGTCAAAGGAAGTCAGTATTTCTGGGTCATTCGAGCTGACTGAGCAGCTTTGAAACCATCGTAGCGAAGCCGTTAGGGCTGTCAGATGGAAGCTGTGAAAGCGACTGTGGCCTTAACTGCGTTTTCATTCGCAAGGTTTGCCGCCTTTGTTTTCTGGCACGTAAAAGAAATTGGAGCGTTCCTCCTTCTTTAGGCCTTCACCTCCTCTATTTTCGAAGCTAGAGCTGCTTCGCGTCTCAAGGTAATACATGAACACACACACAATACATACAAGCACTTTCACATATTCGGATATTAATTTGCACTCACTCGTTAACTCACTCACTCACTCACTCACTCACTCACTCACTCATGCACTCACTCACTCACTCACGCACTCACTCACTCACGCACTCACTCACTCACTGTGTGATAGTCCAGCGCACATCTTGAAGGGTAGATCCAAGCACAAGAGAGAAATTCAAGAATTTCAGGTGAGCATAATGCTCGACTCAGCTGTCACTGAGTCGTGTCTCAGGTGTCATGACTCAGGTTCGTTTCATGTTTGACTCAGATCTCGTTGTTTCGGCACATAGAGATAATCTCGCATTAGGTGGTGGGTGGGATTGGTCAGAACAAGGGAGACGTCAGAGCATGAAACTTCAAACAGGTTGATTATTTGACAGACGGAGGTCTAAGACGTTATATTTGCCATTGACGACTTTGTTATGTGGCAGTAGGGAATCAAACCCACAAAATCTAAGAGCAGGCTGTACGTTTAACGAGATGAACATAAAGAGAAAACGTTAGCGTGCTCTAGTCAATTCTATGTATATTGAAGTCACCAAGAGCCATAATTCTGCGCCGTCTATAAGACATCATCATAATAATAATAATAATAATAATAATAATAATAATAATAATAATAATAATAATAATAATACAAGAAGAAGAATTCATGGGGTTCTACGTCACAAAATCACAATATCATGAGAGACGCCGTACTGGAGGGCTCCAGAAATTTCGACCACCTGGCGTTCTTCAACATGCGCGGACATCCCACAACGGGGAAAACATAGCGTCCTCACTAGGTGACCTCCACCCTCACCAAGCTGTAGGAAGAAAAAGGCAGAACGCGAAAAAGGGGAACGCACACCGAGAAAGAATTTCGTCATCAACCTTGCGATTCGTCAAATTGCTAAACCCCTGTCATCACTCCACGTCCGTGTTGTCACAATACGCGTCGCTTTGAGTCTGCACGATGGATGCAAGAAAAGGGCAGGGGGCTGCAGAAACGTACAAAAGAAGAGTGTGTGAGAAGGCAAAACCGAAAATATAAATACCCCGCAAGAGCCAAACGAGGCTAGTGGCCCGTGTTGAAACCACTCGGCTTCGCAGCGGTGCACCCGCGATTTAGGCTCAAACACTCGACGGAGAGGAATGTCGCCACGGAAGGAGCAAGCAATTTGTCGACCAGAACACGGGTGTGCTGCGCGTGTTGTTTAATCGGGTAATGATGGCGGGTGCAGCGTTGAAGAAATATATTCCCCCGAGCCAGTCGTTTGCGCCCGACGTGCTCGATGCGGGTCCTTCCGCAGTGGCAACGCCGTCGACTGCACTGCCTGAGAGCGAGGTTGACCGCTTTGAGCTATGGCCCGCTGTTCGTGCACAGATGGCGCGCGCAAGAATGGCAAATGAGGCCCGTTCGTAGAACCAACGCACATGCTAACCCTGTTACGTGGGCTCGAAATGCAAAGCGAGCTACACAGCTGCTGGGCTTAATGTACGGAAGAGTCCGAGGTATGTCTTGTTGTTGTTGTTGTTGTTGTTGTTTGTAGTTCTTTTGTTGTCATGTGCAGTTCTAATTTGACTGTGTGTTTGCGCATCACCGGCAGTACTTCGTTATTCGCAATGTTTCCATCAATCAAGTAGCAGGGTAAAACAGTTTTGTGGTGTGGCACCCTATAGGCGTACTCGGTAATAGTTAGGTTAGAAGTGGTTGGTGGAGATGCGGATTAGCATAAAGGCGTCTTGGCCGTCGTCTTTCATCTTGTTTTTCCTGCCGATAACAGGTACCAAAACGTCGCCGTACCAGCTATAGATCTGCTGTTACTTTCAGAAATGATTGAGCTCATTTGACGTCAGTTCATGTGAGGTGTCGGCCGCTGCGGGAAAATACTTAACACCGAATCTGTTTAAGCGCGTCGCAGTAAGTTTATTGGAAATAAAAAAAATTATCATCACCATTAACCGGCACGCGCTCTCTACATTCTTTTCATCTTCGTCGTCTTCTGCTTCCCTCTCAGAACAAGTGAGCCAATTTCTTCGGCGTGGCCTGTAATAAACCTGATGAATTACAAAATCAGTAGCAAGGGAGAAAGAAAATTGAGCATAGAGAAAAAAATAGCTCGCCGGGTTTTAACCTGCGCATTTTCGTTCTGAAGCCGGGCGTCCTAACCACTCGATTATTTCCGGGAAAGCTGGCAAGGCATAGCATGGTCTTGTATTTATTACTGCAAGTGGGTGTGGAAAGGAAGCGAGCGTGAGGAGGGGGATATGAAGAAGAGGCGGATGAAAAAGAGGAGGAATTGGGAGATAGGATGGCATAGAAACAACGAGAAAGAGGATAAGTTATTTAAAAAAAAGAGAAAGGGAGAGAGTCAAATATCGTGAAAGGTAAAAAGGGAAAGTGATAGAAGGAAGGAAAAAGCAAGCGAGAAATAGAGGGAAAAGGAGGAAAGATTTAAAAGAAGCGCAAGAAAAAAAGCGATTGAGAGAAAAAAATGAGATAACTAAGTAATTAAAAACAATAAACACAGAAAAAAGCAAAGAAAAAAAGAAAGGCGAAGAAAATTTTCACGGCGTATAAGAAAACAGGAGAAGCCCGGGCCACGTAGGGGTACTTAAACTCCGCTTTCTTTATAGCAGTGCATCTACTGTACAAGCTACAATCTTTTTCTATTTCAAATGTTCGCAGCTCGAGCAGTGCTTGATACTTTGAAGCAATCACAAATGCATTAGAGGTGTGAATTACAGCCCTTACTCCCCAGAATTTTCACCAGCGACCCTTGCGCTCTGTCCTGCCCTGCAAGAGCAAACACGTTCAAAACACAATACATAGTTCCCATCCTCCAGGTCCGCCTGTTTCGCACCGTGAGGGAGCTCCCTAGCCGTAGGTTTTTTACCCCTCACCCCCATGGAGAGAAAAAAAAAAAGAACGCCCGAAGCCATCCCTGACGTCTGCATGCCAGACACAACAGGCCAAGAGGAGCACACGCGCGCTTATGTAGGGCAAACTCATCTCGTGTTTAATCACGTAACTTGCGAATAGTGAAAATCGTACTGCTGCCATTCTCGGCACATCTCATCATTCTTCCCGTGGCATCACAGCTCACGGCATGTGGAGCACTTGGATTTTCGAAAGAACACGGTGATGCATAGTATGGTGAAATAGCGCAGAAGTGTCTCAACAGCGCCGCGATAATAAATTAGTGAATATTGCACTCGTTTGGATAGATTATCATTTATCACATCATTCGCGAGCCTTTTAAACAATTCAGCTGTAGTTTACCTGTTAAGAAAATCGCAATGACACTCATAGGCTCAATGCAATAATATTGACCTTTAGGATTTTCCTCACTTTTTTACAAGTGTAGGAAAACCGTTTTTTCCTCAAGCAAAAGAACTGCCCTATATGCCACGCTCTTAATGCGAATGCTTGCTACAAAACAGCTTGTTTGCGCAAAGGACTTAGCATTATGCCAGCCGAACTTATGCTCTGGTTGTTACATGCATGAGAGCGCACCTCGTTCTCTGTGTGTTTAGAAAAAACTTTCGACGATTTCGAGCATAGCCTATTATAATCTATTATGGGAGAGCATTAAGCTGTCCCTGTCACAAAGCCTACTATTGAGGCCCATGTAGAACGCCACTGACGTCATCCGTGTTCCACTGCTGCGCAGGCCACAAACTGATGCCTTAAATGCTCGTACGGCCAGTTCACCCTGAGCCGATCCTTGTCCGCTCTGCGGCCTAAGCTCAAAGGTTGTGGTTGAGTGCATGCACGTTATGAAGGCGCAGGTGGCGAATGACATGTTTTATCAACACCACTCATATATACAATAGCCTAGGTGGTGTTGGTTTTATCAACACCACCTAGACTATTGACAAGGCCCCTCCAGAGAGAGCGTGACGTCACGCTAGTTGCCCACCTGCACCCCGGCCGTCATCGCCACTCGTTCTCGTTATATCTGCTGTGGGCACTTATTGAAAGCCGGTGTTTCTTTTTTGTTCTTTTTTTGTTCCTGCGCGGTCTGCATTTGTTTACGCCTGCCTTTACACTTTAGTGATCAAACTGTAATAGTCAGAAATGCATTTGTAGAAGTGGTTTTATTAGGACGAAAGGCTAAAACCATCCTACCTCATTTCTTGTTCACGGTTTTGATTTTTCTGTCAGCTGCTTTTTTTTGTACGGTGCTTTAGATGGTGTCATTTCGAAGTCTACAAAAGTTGTTCAGAGCGACATTTGTTGCAACACGCACTACATGCCGCACGATAGTCTCAGAGGTATGGCCATTTTCACAAGTCTCTAGCTCAACATCTCCTAGCAGTGATGTGGTAATGGAGCTTACAATGCCACGTTGGTTGCTCGACGCGAGGAACACCTTTGCATTTTCTCCCTTGGTGAGCTTTTCGACAACAAGCGTTATCACCAGCACCATGTGCACAGTACATGGCTGCGGAAACTTTAAGCTTCCTCTTGACAAGTTGTCAATCATTGTGTTACCTTCCACATCTATGTTCCTGCTCTCCAGGACGAGCACGCTGCTGCAAAATGCGCATGACAGCTTCTTCAGAGCTGAATGAGCACAATATCTAGCAATATAAGCAACGACCTCCATGTCATGCTTTGGGTTGGAAATTTCATCATTTGAGATGTGAACAGAGAAGTTATGTTGCGATACTTCTGTGTCACTTTCGCTGCTGATATCTGGCTGCGGAAGCATCAGCAGCTTTTGCAGACGAATTTTCTTTTCAGAATCCAGAAGCTGCCTCACGGAAACATGATTTTGTGCACCAGCAAGCTGACGGTAGCGACCGAAGCGATCTTCAAAAGTGTCCGTTTGAAATTTTCCCAGCAGGACATACTTGAACTTCACTTCTTCTAAACAGTACCGCGACAACTCAACAAGTGAGTAGCAAGTGAGTCTCAACGCAGAATGTGTTTCCCTTGTCAAGCAGCCACGGCTCATATTGACGCTGCTCCAAGCATCCAGCCAGTCTACCATGCCACTAAGGAAAACCAGCTGTTGATCCACCGTAGAATTCACTGGATTTTGAAGGGTGTCGTTCAGTCGGCGACCTTTCGAAGGGGTCTTCACGTTGACGATTTTCCACCACGTCGATATGATGTTTATGAAGAGAGCTGTTGAACTGGCACATGTGGTTTCAAGGGCATCGCCACGCGTCTCAAGTGCGTTTGATACAAACAGATTAATGACATTTAACACCAACTTTACATTTTGTCTCTCCATTGGTGTTCGATTGATTGCCTTGGAATTTAGCTTGTAGCCAAGCTTGAGAAGCGATGTCTGCTGCAGTGCATACAGCTTCCGTACGGCTTCAAATGATGCTGCTTTCATTCTGGGCGGCCCATCGGGCAACATTCCTGACAGGCTCACATCAGGAAAGTAAAAGCATATTCATTCGTTTTTTTTTATTCATCCAGTTGTTCCTGATGCACTTCAGTATGTGCACAGGGTCTACGACATAAAACAGAGGCCGATTGTTGTCGTCTGGATGAGGATATACAATGCTTACTTCCTGTTTCTTTGAGAAAAACGACATCATTTTCCGGTTGAGGGAATTGTTGTCGGTAATTACAGAAATGACCCTGAGGCGCATAGATTCCACTTCTAAAATTACTTTCTTGCAGAACTAATGTAGAATTTCGGCACATTTTAGCAACAGGAAGAATGTGAAGCACATCTTTGTTTGATGACAAGAGCGACTGAAGCATGAAAACATGAGCGGTTGTGGCTACCTCTTGAGATTTGGCTGCAGATCCAACTATGCTGCCCCCTTTATAATCGAAGTATGGCTTGATATGAATTTCATCAACCATTAGCGTCACCGTCTTTTCGTGCGGCTGCATGCACTTCACTGTTTCTCGAATGTAGGAGAAAAAGCTTGCTTCGTTTTGCTCCTTCAGTGGATCGCCTCCATACTTGGAACAAACACGGCGCAGGGTTGAAGGATGGGGTAAAGTCAACGTCGACGCTGATCTGGCAAAGTTGTAGGCGTGTGGAGATATGGAGTGCAGGATGCTAGAAAACACTAATGTTTCAGCACTGTAGCGACGAATGGGGGCAGCGAGTGCGAGAGCTATTTGCTCATTTAGCAAACGAAACAAAGCACTCTGTTCTTCGGTTGTGTCACTGTCTTGAGACAGTTCATTCAATAAGGAGCCGATATGCTGCAACACTGACGCTGTTTTCGACGGACTTGCAACTTCAGGCGTCTCAGTCATGTGGTTTTCCAGCTGCTGGAGCAGTGAGGACGACGTCCGGATGTCGCGCACTGCGTCTGGAACTGCGCCTCCGCAAAGTAATGAAACCAGCTTGATCGTATACCTGCTGAGACTGCAAGTGTGAGATCAGCAAGCACAGTGACGGAAAACCTCACGTGCGGTGAAGGATTATCTTCGATGCGGAGAAACATCACACAACGATCGTTGGCCTTGATGGTCCAAAAATCATTACTGCATACAGCAGACAGCTTGCCTCTTAAGTGTTCGAAAGAGGACACAGCATTTCTCTCCTCTTCGCTTTTTTTGCGCATATAGAGTCCTTAATCGCTTTGCTCAAGGCCTCGTTTTCCATTCGAGCTTGTTTCGAGACAGGAGATTCTCGTAGATTGCGATTCGTGCTCAGGTAGGACGGACAGTTCGGAAACACCGATGGTATAGCATCTGACACTAGGCGCACCCTCTTGCTGTCGACTGTCAATGTCCGTCCCGACGCTGCGTCGAAATGTGACAGCTTTGTGATGAAGTCAGCCTCGAGGAAGTGGAGTTCACAGACCTGCGCCAAGCATAACAGTGACTTCATTACTTTCATACGAAACGGGCTAATGGGAACTTTGACACGAGCCTGAGTATTTCTGTTCTATTTTACCGCACTGCCCTACCTGAAGCGCGACGAAACTACCATCACCACTCACGATACTCGCTCCGTTCAACAGTAACAGAGCCAGAACGCCAGTGATGCGAGAGAGCCAGTAAGACAACAAACTTCAGCAGTTTCTCACTTTGGAGTGTATGCTTGGTGTGAAATACTTTCGCGGAATGGCTTTTATCCAAGACTTCTTCCGAGCTTCATCCTTGGGGAATGCGAAAACACGCACTTTGGGACTACTGTCATAATTGCCGTGGCACCCGGGAACACAACAACGTCCCATGTCACACTGATCGATGTGTAATCACATACTCACAAATACAACACCAATAAAATAGGACATGTGGGAACGGACGAAGACTCAGAGCAGCGCGATGCAGCACCAAGCCTAACGCAGTCTAACCAGCGAAGCAGGCAGCGATGAAAGGCAAACCTGTCGTGGCTTGTCCGCCGTTCAGGGTAAAAAACTCCCAAGCATTTCCCCGAGGGTGAACATGGTTAAGTGCGAATGCACGGGGTGATGCTATGAGGGGTATTTAATAATTCGCACTATTATATTTATTAATCGCGTTGACGATTGCGAGCGGCGTCTTGACGCCGGCCTTCATCGCCCTTCTCCGCCTGACGCTTGCGTTGCCGTTCCGCTTCTTGGGCCGCGTTCGCGGCTCGATGCTGACGCCTCATCTCGGCCTCGCGAGTGCGCAGTTCACCATCCGCTGCACGCTTCGCCCGCTTGTCCTCGGCCTCACGAGCGCGAAGTTCGGCATCCTCTGCACGCTTCGCCCGCTTGTCCTCGGCCTCGCGAGCGCGCAGTTCGGCATCCGCTGCACGCTTCGCCCGCTTGCACTTGGCCTCGCGAGCACGCAGTTCGGCATCCGCTGCACGCTTAGCCCGCTTACGTTCGGTCTCACGAGCCCTTCGCAGTGCTGCCTTGTCTTCCAACGTCGGCGAAACCACCACGGTACCGTCACCTCTAACGACGGGTGCAGTGCTGGCATTCGGTTGTACTGCATTCGTTGTTGATGGTAGCGTTGCCTCCTGGACATCCATCGCACGACCCGCTCTCGACGGGAGACTGAGAGAGAAGGTGGGCGCGCGAGAGAGAGGGGTGCGCGCGCAGCTGCAGTGAGCGAGGAGAGCGGAGGAGCGAGCGAAGGGGGAGGGGGACGCGCGCAGTGGTGTTAAAGATATAAAGCGCGTTACTGACACCGATATCAGCGTCGCGTCCGTGGCTTATTCGGTAGAGCGTCGCGCTGCGGCCCGCCAAGTCCTCTTTCTTTTAAAGATAGAGAGAAGACTGCGGACGCCGACGACGGCGGTGGATGGTTTGGGGTCGCTTATAAAGTGTATTCACACTTAAAAAAGTGCGCGGGGTGACCAACACCACCACCTGAGCGACGCGTCCTCGGCCACTGGACAGTCGGTGATATGTCCGGGGAGGGGTTGAGGCTGCCACCAAGAATCCGGCGAAGGACGACTCTTGCGACGCGTCTCACGAACAAGTAGAAGATGCGTTTAATTTACATATTTGCAAGAGAAGTACATTGCAACGGGAGCGTACAGACGCGCCTTTCCATCACAAGGGCCCAGAGCGCACTCGAGACGAGCGGGCCAGCGAAGTCCCGAGAGAGAGCATAGCGCACTCCCGACACGCTCCTTTTATAGCCGTCCGTGCACGCGCTAGACGCCGACTGTGTGTCCCAGCGACGCTGATGTGCACTTCCTGCGGCGCACACAGACACCTCCCGCGTTCCTGCAGGACGCGGACAGCGTTTCACCGTTACGCCGATGAGCGTCCCTTGCAAGCCACCTCCTTGCTGTGCCGGTCATAACATCGGACAACTAGCGTGACGTATGCCGTCTGGAGAGAGGGGTATGAACGGGCCTTGTGAATAGTCTAGGTGGTGTTGGACAGAGAGCTCTATGGCAACATCACGACATCTCCAAACACTAACTGTGAGCTCCGCGCGTTTCCCGTCGCGTTCGCCTCGTTAGTGACTGTAGCGAGAAGCTCAATAGAGGCCGCGAAGCACTCTAATGAAGCGAGTATAACGTGCTTAATTGATCCAAGTGGCGACGGGCACTGGTCGTGAACGGTATGCGGGATTATGAGTGATATCTTAACGCACAGCCACGACGCAGTGTATCTCTAGAAGGCGTGATAAGAAACTTGCTTTATCGATGCGTAGTGCTTTCTTCAGATATAGCTTGCTTTAGCCATATTTGCTAGAATCTATCGTTCTATTATAAATTTTTTGCGTGTGTCATCAGTGTAAACGTCTTCGCAAGGTGTGCCCAGTACTTGAAGGGTCTGGCCTGTGCTCTAGTTAATGCAATAACTACGTTATCCAATAAACAATTCTGTACGAGACATAGAGACGAGAAGAAAACACTTGCCCCAGCGTGGTGGTGTAGTGGCTAAGATTCTCGGCTATTGATCCGCAGGTCGTGGGATCAAATCCAAGCTGCGGCGGCTGCATTTTGTATGGAGGTGACGAATGCTGTAGGCCCATGTGCTCATATTTGGGAACTTGTTAAAGAACCCCAGGTGATCGAAATTTCCAGAGTCCTCCAACATGGCGTCTCTCATAATCATATGTTGGTTTCGGCACGTTATTGAATTCAATTGCTTATTTTTTCGGCAACAAAAGAGGTTGCCCTGGGGCTATGGCAAAAGGCAACATTTAAAGTCGCCTGACTGGGCCCCTAGCCCCAGGCAGCACAATCACACAAGCAGCAGTTTAATACAAAGCGCAAATAGCTTATAAACTGTAATTCAAAACCTTATACAATTCTATGTTCAGCTATACAACGATATCAAGCAAACCATACACAGTTTGTATTCATTTCTGGAACCTGTACTCAAACATTGTAAGCATAAATATGTGTAATAAAACAACTCTTGTTACACACCGAAAAAATAGTTTTTGCAGAGAATCAACACAAAAGCACTTTTACAAAAAACACAAAAACACAATCGCACACAATAATAGAGCTACAAAAAAGGAGACAGAAGAGCATGACATTACTGCTCGAGTAGAAGCTGTTTAACTTTTTTCCGGAAGGCTAGCAAAAAATAGCGGCTGTGCATCACATCAAGTAGAAAAGGGTACATATTTAAAAGAGTTGGTATCTGCCATTGGAGCAGTTATACGCCGTGTCCTGTCCTAGTCTGATCTTTTTTTAAATGCAGTGTGTCTGAGACTATAAAAATAACGATAAAAATATTTCTGGGTCTGATTTCAAGTTCAGGAAAGCTGTTTCGTCTAGGCGTTGATTATATATGTCCTTGATAGTCAATATGTAGCTATATTTAAAATAGCAAGAAACATGTTCTCGACTTGACAAGTTGTGAATGAATCGTAAACCTTGTTTTTGTATTAGCTAAAGAACATGAATGTTTGTTTTTGACGTAGCGCCCCAAACTAGTATACAACACTGCAGTCTTGTGTGAACAGCACAATGGTAAAGCTGTCGTTTTATGTCCTCGGGTAACAACATACGAAGTTTGTTTAGGGCGCCAATTGTATGGGCTACACTACGTTTTACTTAATTTACATGATACGTTCACTGAAGGAATTCGTGGAAATAGACACCAAGAAACTTACATTCCGAAACTTGTTGCAAACTCCACGTATCGATCAATCGAGAAGAAAAGGCAGGTAGATCAATAAGACGCGCGTGGGGCTGACCACCTAACACAAAGAACACGGATTAATGGCATAAAAATGAGTTTTAAAATGTCACATCGTCTCTTATGTGTTGAAAGCTGTCTTCTTCACCTTATTCTATTGTATCGATTCCCTCTCTTCCATTCCAAAATTTTCAGAATCCAGCTTTGGTTTGTAAAGCTCTGACTTTGGCACACGCTTGACTAACCGCTGACTTATGTGAAGTCACGATGCCGTCACAAATTTTGGTGACTTTGGAGATCCTAGTGGTGGTGACATCACAATGCGACTGTGACCATCACGTCACAGTCACCGTGTGACGTGATGCTCAAAATCAAAGGCCCACAGTGACTGTGGTGGTGACGTCACAGACTAACGTTAGTATCACAGTGACGTGTTTACACCGTAAGCGCCGACGGTCACTTCTCGCGTTTGACGAGACATTTATGGCTTTTGCCTTAACAAAACGTAGACCAGCGCTTCATAATTGAGTGCCTATTGAAACTATAAGTAGGCGGTGAGCTGTTCGCGGCCCCCGCAGCAGAATGTTCATTTTGATCTGCATGAACTTCCCATGAATTCACAACGTAATGCCAGCCGAATGCCAAGAATGCAATCACTCATACTTGACAAAAGAGAGGAAGAAAAGAAAGAAAGATGCATTGAGAAGTCATAGAACAGTGCAAAACAGGGCGATGCTATTTTTGGCAGCCTTCATGAACCCTATTGCCTCTTTTTTACACCTCGGGGCTCTCGATCATCCCTAATTGACGGTCTCAGGCTGCTGTTTCCACTTTCCACTAGGTCCTAATCATTAGCATTATCGCGGCGATACATATAGGCAAAATATTCCAAGGTATGACTTGTCTACTTCTTCAGTTCTCGCCGGGTGACAATATTTGAAACATGTATAATTTTATTATCAGGGGTTACTGTTTGCATGCATCGTGTTCTTGTCCTGAGATACGTTTGCTCGAATAAATTTTTTTTCATAAATGTGTCCTAATAGCAAACTTTCGGACCGGAATAGGCTGTCAGCAAAGGACCCTGGCTTTCTATAACACGGAGACTTTACTTAACCATAGACTGGACGCAACAATAAAGTGTTAATTTTTGTAAGCCAAAAGCCTGGATGCCTCATCAAGTTCACTTGGGGCACTTGCGCCACTAAATCCTATTAATCACCATCATCATGGATGCATCATCAAACGTGAAAGTCGCCTGGCATTCCCCATTGGTGGCCTCAACCTGAGTGACAAAAAAAAATCGCGTGATGATGTCCCCTTATGGCATCGTCGTGACGTCACAAATAGCCAAAGTTTCCAACGTCTTCATTACGTCTCATGACATCCTTGAAAGGCAGATAGCCAAAGTTTGCAACGTCATCATGACGTCGCATATCATCCTTGGAAAGGAGGGCCGATAACGGATGCAGTGCGTAACCAATCGGGGTTCCTCCAATTCCGGTGGCCATGCCAAACTACATCAGATGAAGAAAGCTTCAAAGAGACGGCTGGGCATTAAGAAACACATCGGCTGAGAAAGAAAAAAGGAGAAATAGCTTTAACCTTCCAGCCGTGCTGAGTGAATTTACAGGTGACCTTGTGAGTTTTTTATCCTTCTCTTCTAATTGAATATAATTATCAGAAAGAAACGAATGCTGGATCTGTTCCACCTCTCTCATTTGAATTGAATTGAGGGCAGCAGATTCCGTTTGTTTCCAACGCTAACATCACATCATCAAGAAAAGCACCCTTTGGCAACACCTTGCCCTCCCTCCGCTAAAACGAACTTCATAGAAGTTCTGTTTCTTTATTAAAGACGAAGCAGAAAGAACCCCGGCGCATTATAATACACGATGTGCACTGGGATACTCGCCACGCATGTGACACTCTCGTTCGTCAAGTCTTATCTCAACGGCGCGCTGGTCAGCATCGTTTGGTGGCGGAAGTGTGAGTGCTTAAAGCAAACAAAGCAGTGTCCCTAACCGGCTCAAGGTCAACAGTAAAAACATATTACTCTTAAGGTCACCATAACTTACATGGGTGGGCGTAGGTTCGCCACAAGGAGGTTAAAGTTGTACAGCAGCCTTGTCCACCCCCTTCCCACAGGCTACGCCCACGCTCTTCAAGTCCGAAAGAAAGCAAGCTTTGCAGTGGATTAAAAAGTAAAAATGAAGCGACGAAGTGCTTTCCACTATGGACTACCTTGTGTTCCCTGTTCGAAGGGGGTAAAGATGGAAAAGAAGAGTTCTTGCAATGCAACATCAGCTGTTCTTTGCCGCCTTTGTAATCAAAAACCTATAACCGGCCATACACCCTAACTGTAACCATTGACGAGACAGGTGAAAATGAGCAAAGGCGGGGCAGACATTGCCTTACTTTCTTTAGGTGATTATGGGTGTTACTACCGTACTCTACCTGCCCCCCACATTTTTTCACCCTTCTCTGCCTCCCCCCTTTTTTTTTGCCCATGTTTACGATCCCTGATGCTCACTAAATGCGATGCCGCAAAGGGTGCGAAGATGTATGGGCACGGCAACGTGAGTTCTGGCGACGCTGTTTCTTCATCAGATGCCAACACTTCCTCTCGATGCGAACCACCCTACAGTGCCGCGGAGCTGCAGCATACTGTTACGGGGAGTACAAGCACACGGTAGAAAGAAACGAGTGTATTTGCTAAATTTACAGGTAGGTGTGACACCCCAGGGCTAATAGCATCTCGCGCTTCGAGTCCGCTTCTTCTTCATTGATTCGTCTACGACGTCGGAGCCATGCCCACTGCCTGGTAACATCAACCCCGGCGGACGAAGCGCTGTCACGGCGCCGCTAAGTCAATCAGGACTGACAGTGTAGTAGCGTTTCAGTCGCGACACATGAACAACATCAATAGGTGGTGTGGCAGAAGATGAGTGTGGTTTATCGGAAGTGATGAGGTGGTCGACGTCGGTGACCTTGTGGAGAACTTTGTAGGGCCCGGTGTATCGTGGAAGGAGCTTCTCGCACAAACTTTCACGCCGATGCGGCGTCCAAAGTAGGACGAGAGAGTCAGCAGGGTAGTCAACGTCGCGGTGCCAGTCATCGTAGCGGACTTTATGTGAGGCCTGAGAAGCAGTGAGCCTAGTGTGCGCGATTTGGTGAGTGACGCGGGCTCGAGAAGCAACGTTCTGGGCATACACCGTTGGTTCGGTAGTATCAGAAGGAAGGAGTGTTTCGAATGACAACGCAAGGTTACGGCCGTACAGAAGAAATAACGGAGAATAGCCGGCGGTGTCATGCCTTGACAAATTGTATGCAAACCTAACGTACGGTAGCGTGGCGTCCCACTCACGGTGATAAGCAGAGACATACATGGACAACATGTCTGTAAGCGTTTGGTTGAGGCGCTCTGTGAGACCGTTGATCTGGGGATGGTAGGCAGTAGTAAGGCGATGTTCGGTAGAGCAGCTACGGAGGATTTTGTTGATAACTTTTGCGAGGAAGCAGGTGCCATGATCCGTCAGAAGCTGGCATGAAACCCCATGCCGCAGAATGACGTCATTCACTAGAAAGTCTTCGACGTCTGTAGCACAGCTACTTGGCAAGGCACGAGTTATAGTGTATCTGGTCGCATAGTCAGTTGCGACAGCGATCCATTTGTTGCCTGACACGGACGTTGGGAAAGGTCCGAGCAAGTCGATGCCGACGTGGAAGAATGCTTTCAGAGAATGTCGATAGGTTGGAGCAGGCCAGCCGTGCGGAGAGCAAGACGTTTGCGACGCTGGCAGCGCTCGCAAGCAGCGACATAGCGGCGCACAAATTTATACAGGCCAGGCCAAAAGAAGCGTTGCTGCACGCGGTGATAGGTGCGTGAAAAAAATTGCCCGCAGCTTCCCTTGGGGGAACACTGAGGAGGATGCGGAGCATATAATTGGTTAACGGGGTGTTAAAGTGGGACTTACTTGGGTCGATGGCTAAATTGGTTAACGTGGTTGTGAAATGGGGTGTTAAATTGCGACTTACTTGGGTCGATGGCTAAATTGGTTAACGTGGTTGTAGGAGGGGGTGTTAAATGAGTGAACACGTACACACGTATGCGAAAGGGCGGCGCTGGTCGAAGGGACGTCGATCATTGTTTTTGTGGATTCGTTGGAATTCATTTCACCGCGACCTCGGACGTCGACGCGCCGTACAAACCAACCGACGAGCGGCAACTGAGCGAGCGAGCACCGACCTTGAGTATATATACAGCGCGACGGCGCATGCACTGTCAGCTGTCGAATGTTCGAGAAGGGGGAGGAGCGCAACGGCGCATGCGCGCGCGTCAGCTGCCGATGTTCTCGAAGCGCGACGGCGCATGCGCGCGCGTCAGCTGCCGATGTTCTCGAAGCGTGACGGCGCATGCGCGCTACATTATACAGCTAAAAAATGTTCGTGAAGAGGAGAAGCGCACGCGGTGTGTAGAGGAGGAAGGGTGCACAGATGGTGGAGGAGTGAAGCGCGCGCGGTGTGTAGAGGAGGAAGCGATGCACAGATGGTGGAAGAAGGAGGAGGAAGCTTGCGGACGGCGCCGCACTACAAGCCTCGAGCCTCGAGTATTAGATGCTCCGCATCTAAAACCCAAGTGTCCTGCCGTCGGAGCGTCATGCAGATGTTGAAGAATGGTGGCATGCAGGTGTCGGGGAATAACTAACGAAAATGCCGGGCCATCAGGCTTCATGTTGCGGCGATACAGAATTTCGTTGCGGAGGACCGTATTGATGGAGCGAAGGGTCGGAATGTCCTGAAGCTACTCGCTCAATGACCGTCTTGAGGATTGCGTCCCGGTGCTGCTCTGTGCAGATGTCGCGCAAATCAGATATGGTGAGCACACAAGAATCGCTCTCATAGACAGCGAGGCTAGCAGGGTCACCGGATAGCGCGAGAGACAATCAGCATCTTGGTGCGACCTGCCAGACTTATGAATCACGCTGAAGTTACACTCCTGGAGACGTAGAGCCCAGCGACCTTGAAAACCAGTAGGGCCCTTGAGCGACGACAACCAACACAGAGCATGGTGGTCCGTAATAACTGAAAACTCCTGGCTATACAAGTAGGGGCGAAGTTTCGCTACAGCCCAGACCAACGCAAGACACTCGAGCTCCGTTATCGAATATTTTCGCTCGAATGTGGAGAGAAGCCGGCTGACATACGCAATGACACGCGTTTGGACCCCTGGTGCGGAGCAAGGACGGCGCCGATGCCGTGAGCACTGGCGTCTGTGCGAACTTCAGTCGTCGCGGACGGGTCGAAGTGAGCCAATACTGGAGGTGAAGTGAGCAGCTGGATCAGCGTGGAAAACGCAGCTGCTTGGTCTTGGCCCCACGAGAAGGGCGCATTCTTTTTGAGAAGATCAGTGAGTGATCGTGCAATTGTAGCGAAATAGCGTATAAAACGTCGGAAGTACGAGCATAAGCTCACAAAACAACGAACATCTTTGGTAGTAGAAAGAAGGGGAAAGTTTTTGACAGCGCTAATTTTGTCAAGATCCGGTTGGACGCCAGCAGCACTTACACGATGATCAAGGACAGTGATTTCTCGTCGGGCGAAATTGCACTTTTTTGAGTTCTGCTGGAGTCCCGCTCGACGAAAAACTGCCAGAATTGTCGACAAACGAGTTAGGTGGCTTTCAAATGTTGGGGAAAAAACAATCACATCCTCGAGGTAGCAAAGGCAGATGGACCATTTATAACCACGGAGGAGAGAGTTCATCATGCGTTCGAACGTTGCCGGGGCGTTGCACAGCCCAAAAGGCATAACCTTGAACTGATAAAGGCCGTCCGGTGCGACAAAGGCAGTCTTTTCTTGATCTACGTCGTCGACAGAAATCAGCAAATAGCCCTAACGCAGATCTATAGATGACAAGTATCGCGCGCCATGAAGGCGGTCAAGGGCGTCGTCAATTCGTGGCAGCGCATAAACGTTTTTGTGGGTTATCTGGTTCAAGGCACGGCAGTCAACGCAAAATCTCCAACTGCCATCCTTCTTTTTTACTAAAACAACAGGCGACGCCCATGCACTTGAACAGGCCTCTATGACTCCTTTGGAGAGCATCTTCTTGACTTCTCGTTGTATGACCTGGCGTTCGGACTGGGAAACACGATATGGTCGCCGTCTAATAGGACTAGCATCGCCGGTATGTATTGATGACGCACGACGGACGTTTGACCCAGAGGGCGGTCATCGATGTCGAAAATGTCTCGGTAGGTGTTCAGAACGTAGTGTAGTTGCGCAGCCTGATAGGGCAGAAGATCAGGGGCAATCATCATTGCGATTTCGTCGGTAGGTGTGTTTGCTCGGCTGGCTGCAATAGGGGACGAGCAGTCTTCAGGGTCTAATGCCACGATGTTACATGCATCAAGTGGGGAAACATGGCCTAACGAAATGCCTTGCGGGAGAACTTGGGTCGAACTACTGAAGTTGAGGAGCGGAAGCTGAATGTAGTTGTACACGATGGTCACGATGGTATGCAGCACAGCAAAACTTCGGGAAGAGCATATATAATATACATATATATATGTAGTCACCGTCAGGAAGAGCTGGTGATATCGTTAAGGCCACAAACGTGGTGGCTTGCAGTGACAGCCGAACATAATCAACAGCGCGCAAGCGGTGTGACGGTGATGACGGCACACCCCCAAGTGGAGGCAGTTCAAGTTGGAGAACGGTGGTTGCACAGTCAGTGAGAGCGGCATGAGTGGACAAGAAATCCAATGCTAGAATCAGGTCATTAGGGCACTGCTCAATAATTGCAAAGAGAACAGATGTGGGGTGATCGGCGATTGTGATGCGTGCTGTGCACATTCCTGTGATGGCAAGGCTTCTTCCGTCGGCGACACGAATAACGCCAGGAGCAGCCGGTGTGAGAACTTTCTTCAGGCGGCAACGAAGTCGGGCACTCATCGCAGAAATATGCGCCCCGGTGTCAATAAGTGCAGAAACAGTCAGGCCGTCAACGTCGACGTCAATCAAATTTCGTTGTGTCGGCAGTACAAGGAGATAATTTGAGGTCGGTATCGAGGATGCAGCTTCACCTCTAAGAGCTGCACCGCTTAGTTTCCCTGATGAGAATTGAGCGGGGAGGTCGGGCTTTGTCGTAGAGGAGAAGGGGACGACGGGCGACGTCCAGGCGGCGAACGAGACTGATGACGTCGAGGCGACGGTTAGCGGCTGTGCTGCGTATCAGGGGCATCGAAGGCGTTGGAATCGAAGGGTGTAAGGCGGCGGTAGTTGTCAGGAATCGGCGCAGGAGGCTGGAAAAGGCGGTTGCTGTCGGCGTGGCGAGCAGTGTCATACTGTGTTCGGGATGAAGACCAATGGTTGTGGCAATACCGTGTGACGTGCCCTATGCGGCGGCAGTTAAAGCATATCGGCCGATCATCCCCAGTCCTCCATTCGGCTAGATTGCGAGAGCGTGGATAAGACCGTTCCTGGGACGGTGACCGGGGGCGAGGCGCCGACCTTGTACGGAAGCCAATCGGTCCACACTGAGCAACGGCGCAGACATCAAAGCCCAAATTGCTGAGTTCTTCGCACAAACCGTACCAAGCAAACCTGAGGCACTTGCGAATCGACGTGGCCGTCGGTGGGAAGAACATGTGTAATAGCTTTGATTTCCCGCCGGATGATTTGCGTAATTTCGGATGCAGGTGAAGACTGCCGACGAGAGCTCAGTCCATCTTCGCAGGAGCACGTCGCAGTGGTGTTCGGAAGTCGAGTGAATGATCTTGAAATACGCCTGCTTTTGGCCATTTCAAAACGCCGGCATTCTTGAATAATTTCCTCGACGGTCGCGCAGTTCCGGCACATTAGCAGGTTTAACGCATCGTCCGCTATCTCCATGAGAACGTCGCCAACCTTATCAGACTCCGACATGTCGTCGTCGGCTTCACGACATAGAGCCAGCACATCCTGTATATACGAGATATGCGGCTCTGTGGACGTCTGAGCACGTATAGACAACTCCTTTTTTGCAGCCGCCTTTCGACCGATGGGCTTCCCAAATAAGTCGCGAAGCTTCTCCTTGAATGTGTCCCAGCTGCCGATTTCCTCCTCATGGTTCTCGTACCAGACTTTGGCGGTGCCTTTCAGGTAAAACAGCACGTTGGCTAGCATGAGAGTCGTGTCATACCGGTTGAGCGCACTGGTACGTTCGTAGTCCGCTATCCAGTTATCAACATCAACTTTGTCCGTACCGCAGAACGTTCCTGGATGCTTCGGAGGCGTCAGCACGTACGTAGGTGGGTGTGGGGCCGGTGGAGACGTTGCCGTGGATGGTGCAGGCGTTGCCGAGGCCGATGCAAAGGTGGTCGTGGGATAAGTCCCGTGTTCAATCACGGAAACCCCGATTTGACGACCACTGCGGAGCTCCATTGTATGGTGATTCGTCACACAGCACGTCCACCAATTTGTTACGGGGATTACAAACACACGGAAGAGAGAAACGAGTGTATTTGCAATATTTACAGGTAGGTGTGACACCCCAAGGCTAATAGCATCTTGCGCTTCGAGTCCGCTTCTTCTTCATTGATTTGTCTACAAGGGCGGAGACATGCCCACTGCCTGGTAACAATACCATCGCTCAACTCGTCGTCACGACTGACGCCCTCGTAGCCTCGAGCTCCCAGCTCTGTCCTGCCGCCTTGCCAACATTGTGCGAACCTAATGCCATGTTGGCTGCGGCTGCCTCCGAAAACTTTGAGGCAAACCCAGCCGAAACAGTGCTTGGACCTACGCTGTTAAGTCGATCCACGTACTTCACGGAAAGTGAGCCGCAAACTTTCTTCACGCTGTCCAAACGAACTTTTGATGGGCGCCGCAGATCCAGAAGGACGTGCATTCACTGGCTCTTCCCGGTAACTTTCATGCGCAGATACTGCAGCAAGTGCAGGAAAGAGCTAGTTAGACCAGCGATAATTATAGAAGTCCACAATTAATTAAAGCGCTGCAGTAGAATTAGACCGCCAGCCACTGCCACGCAGCATCCGACACGCAGTAAGCTACTGCCTGCATACAAAACACTGGTTTAGAAGGAAAAGGCTGAACGTCAAAAGTAGAGACGCTCTCTCCCGCACTCCTTTCGTTCCCAGACCCTCCAGAATGATTGCGTTTTGGCTGCTTTGACATTGCTTCTGTTTTATTCTTCTTTCATATATCGACTTTCCTCTAATGTTCTTGTCATTTTTTTTCAGATCTTTATCTCCTGTGCTTTCAGTACTCGCAGCTTTATTTTCCGGCAGAATGGACACCCTGATCGGGAACCCGGCGATAGATGCAGACTATCTCTTGGGCAAGTCGGATTTAGTTTACGTTTCGAACGAGAATATGCACGAAAGCCAGAAGGTATACGTCCATGCAAGCACATGTTCGTACTTTGTTAGGAACATTGCTGTGGGAACACAGGCGTTCTACAATATTTTTTGTTGTCGAATTTGATCATTTTCTGGTTTTAATAAAAAAAATGAAACGTGAGCACATCAATTCGAACAGGAAACTTCGAGAAAGAGAGAGAAAAGTATAGAAAGGCAGGGAAATGAAGCAGAGGCGTGTCTGAATTGCTATCCCACACATGGGAAGGATAATATGGCATAAAAATAGAGAGAGAAACTAGATGCAAACATTGAAGTTACTGATATGGCTTTCATAAAACCATGTGGCTGGCGCATTTTTTTTAGTTCATTTCTGAGGCCCCCCACACTCATCATCAAATTCGGCCACAGCTCACCTGTACGAATACATTTTTTCACACCACTACGTAGTCATCGCTTTAACCAAAACTCTCTACTACATCATGTTGAACTCTGCGCTACAAGGCGCCAACAATAGCAAAGTGGTTTCTGAATACGTGTCGACGTCATGAGTATCATACCACATATGGCAACACAAAACTATAGCGTTGTCTTTTTCTCTAAGAGGTTCATGTGAATTAACACGCATTAAACAAACTTGAATTACCTTAACATTACATCTCTAGAGATTTACACATTCCCAACAATGTTATCAAAAACATTTTTTTCTTTTTTTTGTATCGCTCCTTATTTTCAGTCCTTTTTACTTGGCCTCACGTGTTGTTGACATTGTTTTTTTCTCTCTTCCATCCAGCTTCCGAAGGACGTGTCTGCCGAAGACTCGCAATCTGCTTCCTCGACATAACCTCACTTTTAAATTTATTTGGTTCAGCACTGGTCTCACTGGGATTAATAGTTTCGGTGCACCGCGGTTTCTCTACAACAGCTATACGACGCGAGGTCGTTAGCTATATTAAACGCTCGTTGAGCGCCACCGATGGTCACGCCTAACGTCGTCTCACCCTTCTTGCGATCTTTATCTCGCCAGGCACGTTCGTTGACCGCGCTTAAAGCGTGCAGAAATCCTCTTAGAGAGCACAGATAAAAATAGAGCACAGAGTATAGCTTACCAAAACTCTCACTGAGTGCCTTACAATACACGCATGACGCGCACAAGCACGGATAACAAAAATAGAAGCACCGTATAATCTAGCACGCAGAAAAAGAGTTTTACTGTAGTTGGCTACACTAAGACGCTGCTGATGATAATAATATCTGGGGTCTTACGTGCCATAACCACGACTTCATTATGAGGCACGCCATTGTGGAGGGCTCCGGAAGTATTGTTATCTTAGTAAACAAGGCATCCAGGTCAGCACAGTGAATTCTTGCTTCATTACCACCCCCCCCCACCTACCCCTTGAATAGCTTCATGCCGACGGTTTCCCATATGCGCAAAGCCGCGAAAGCTTTCTTGTGCTTTTTTAAGGTCCACCACACTTCACGAGTGCTTGTGAAAGAATAGCGTGAGACCATGCTGTGTTGTCTCAAGCTGACTATGTCTCCGTCTCGACGATAGTCTTTCTTGGAGACTTCCAACGCAAAAATTTTGGTCTGCTGCCTGCCTGCCTGCCTGCCTGCCTGCCTGCCTGCCTGCCTGCCTGCCTGCCTGCCTGCCTGCCTGTCTGTCTGTCTGTCTGTCTGTCTGTCTGTCTGTCTGTCTGTAATTCTGTCTGTTTGTCCGCCCTTAACGGTACTCTAAATGGCACCAAAGTGACCAAATGACCCTCCAAATGGCCGACCCCATCTGAAGCACCCACCAATATTGCTCATATTCATCGTTCATACTTGTGCGATTGTCAAATAAAAAGCAATTGTTACGCATATCTGAAGCACCATAACAACACGTCAATATTCTATATGTGTTTCTCTTACTAGAAAAGGCATCTATAAGTATTTCTAAGGACCGAAGCGTTTATTTATTTATTTATTTATTTATTTTATTTATTTATTTGCTACCATAGCAGGTGGGCACTTTGCACAGATGTTATGATTGCTCGTAATAGTAAAAAAAAACTGTAACACAGAACATAAAAGCAACATCAACCTGGCACTTTGTACATTAGCAATATTTACACTACATAATAAACAAAATACAAGTGCATACAAACATGGAAAGTTTAACAATAAGGCCGCTTACATGGCTGTTATCACGTTGCGCTGACCATGCAATGCTTGCACGAAAAGGCAAGTATTTCCAACGCTTTGCTAAGGCGACACGGTGGTAACTTCTAGCCGTCACCTTGCGTTCTACACCCTATCACCTCCGAGACGGGCACGCAGGGCGCGCGCGCTTCGTTTTCCAAGATAACTGCCAAATGGCGTTCATGTCTCACGTGTGACGCGACTTGATGCGCTTGTTCGCCTCCGCTGCACGCCCGAGGCACTCTAACGCAGCGCCTCCAGAATACTATTCACCGATTTTCGTGCTCAGAACATCAAATGTTTTGTTCACTCTCTCCCGACGCAAGACTATCGTCTTTCGACGACATTTGCAGTGTAACATGTAGATACAGGGCTATTTTTTTACACTTCTTCGTTTTTCTCTTTCTCAATGCTTTCTATTATTCCCTCTTTCCCACACCCCAATATAGGAGAGCCAACTGATCCGAGCTTGGTTAACATCCCTGCCTTCCCTCTCTCTTTCTCTCTGTCTCTCTCTGATTACGAAAAAAATAAAAGTGATGACCAATTGCGTTTTCACTTTAATGTAATCGTCAAAAGCATCGCGAGATATGTGAGAGCGTAAGCAGTTTCTGCGCTCGACGACTGAACAAACCCGAGTAATTCGAGTCACCCCGTGTATGCATTAGAAAGCCATTGTTCTCCAGACGGCGAAAAGAGATATTGAATATAAAAGTGCGAGAGGAGCAAGAACAGCCGATTACAAAAAAGACGAAGAAAAAAGCGGCAGCAGAGCACTCGGGGGCCTTAAACGTAACGATTTCCGTTAAAGACCGAGAATAAGCTGAAGAAGCGGCTTCTAAAGTGCGCGCGGATGTTTGTATCTCATTATGACTTTTTTTTTTTCCTGACCGCTGTACTTCCGCGGTGTCGTCTATGGGGGGCAGAATATCTTGACACTCACCGCTGGCGGGTGCCTTTCCGTGGTTTATCTTTGGCTATCTGCTGCTTCCAGCATTACGAATGTTTTTTTCTTTCTTTCTTTCCTTCTTTCTTTTTCCCTCTTTCTCCGTTCCTTTTATTTTTCTTTCTTTTTTTCTATGTTTTGCGGCCAGCTTTTGATAAACGAATATTCTCAAGAGACATCCGCGACTGCGAATGAGTAATTCAACAGAAGTCTTCCGAAAGGTTCGCCTGTCTTCACAAAAGCTGTGAGAAGTTTGGCACTCGTGAGTTGCAAGACGATTCGTTAGCTCTCAGCCACTGCTTTTTAAAATTTATACGCGTCTTTAAGTGGCCTTTCCGGCACTTCTTGCTAGCCTCCTTCGCGCGTACTATATGCACATTTCGAAAAACGAGTGCCCTTGTTACATCCGATCTCGCAGAGTGTTTTCATTCGAAGCCTGTTCCACTCCAACTCCGCTGCGATTGTCAATGAGTCGACGTGTTATGGCAGACATTTGGTACTAAGCCGATTTTGTGTATCTTCACTCTCACTGTCTCTCTGCGTGGGCTTGTTTGTTTACTTTATTTTCGTTTTCGAAACGCCACATGTGTATGTGTGCGTGTGTGTGTGTGTGTGTGTGTGTGTGTGTGTGTGTGTGTGTGTGTGTGTGTGTGTGTGTGTGTGTGTGTGTGTGTGTGTGTGTGTGTGTGTGTGTGTGTGTGTGTTTACTATCGTGTCCGACTCGTGGCAGGTGCGACGAACAGGCTAGCGGCAGAGGGGTTGGAAAATACCGACCCCCAAGCTTCCTTCTTTCTCTTCCCACTTTAATTTCGCATCTCCGCAAGGGTTTTCTCTTTGATTGTTTCATAAAAATACTATAACATGATCTTTACTTAGATACTCTGCTTAACAACATTATGATCCTTATTGCCCCGCCGCAGTGGTCTAGTCGCTAAGGTACTTGGCTGCTGACCCGCAGGTCGCGGGTGCAAATCCCGGCTGCGGCGGCTGCATTTCCGATGGAGGCGGAAATGTCGTAAGCCCGTGTGCTCAGATTTGGGTGCACGTTAAGGAACCCCTGGTGGTCAAAATTTCCTGAGCCCTCCACTACGGCGTCTCTCATAATCATATGGTGGTTTTGGGGCGTTAAACCCCACAAATCAATCAACATGATCCTTATTAGGATATTTAGACTTGGCATGGGTCTAGGACGAATCAACAGAAAAATCACAGCATGTCCACGGAGTGAATGATGATGAGTGGGGCGAAGCTTCGGAGGGATTTATTGGTAAACCGTGAATCGTCCGTCCATCCGTCCATTCGCATGTATGTATGTATGTATGTATGTATGTATGTATGTATGTATGTATGTATGTATGTATGTATGTATGTATGTATGTATGTATGTATGTATGTATGTATGTATGTATGTATGTATGTATGTATGTATGTATGTATGTATGTATGTATGTATGTATGTATGTATGTATGTATGTATGTATGTATGTATGTATGTATGTATGTATGTCCTTCTGTCCATCCATCTAGTGAACTCTCGCAAGTACCGCCATCTCGCATATTTTCATCCTATATTCATCATATACAAGTACCACCATGTAGCGGACATTCCAAGAACTAAATGAGAGGTGGCTACCTACAACTACATACACCGAGGATGCGCGACCCACTGCCTAAAACTTGGACCATCTCTCCGAAGAGAACCCTGATCGGATGCGAAGCAGCAGCGTTGCGCAGGAGTGGCGTCACGGGTTGAACGGCGCTAACGTGGGTGCTGTCATGAGCGCTGGTAGATTCGCTTAAAGCGATGGCTGTCGTAGGTCTTGTCGTTTGTTCAGAGTGAACACAGGCGCTGTACCGGAGCTGGCGCGCGTTTAGTCTTGACTACCACGGCCTTGTGATTGATGAAGTGCACGCTGAGAGGTTCCTTGCAGACATTCGACGTCGAAATTGGCAAAGACCACATCTATGCACGTTCCCCTTATCATGGTGGAAAGTTCTCGTTCTGCCGACACGCACTTCAGCAAGTGCACGTCACGCATGCTGTTTTGCAAAGGACGAGCCGCCGTCGCAATGGCAAAGCCCCCCCCCCCCCCCCCCGTCGACCTCTTCTTTATTCAGAATGCTCTCGTCGTTCCTTAATGATGATAGTGACTTTCTTCGTCATTTACATAATATTTAACATCCTCCGTACCCCCGCATTAACACAAGCTGATGAAGAACCCTAACACACCCAAGTTCGAAGCACACGCTGCTCAAGAGTACTTGTATAAGTCCAAATCAGTCCATGTGGGCAAATCCGTGATATCCCACCACGTCTGCTTTTAAAGCGGTGCTTCCGTTGCTTGTTCTACACTCGTGTTTCTGAACGCGTTGGCCTTGATGAATCTGCTTTGTTGCTGAGCAAGTTTTCTTGGTATGAAAATTCGCAGATAAGACTGTTCCACGAATATCTCGTAAAGCTGTACTTGAGGAGCCTTTTACTTTTCTTTCTGTTGGTTGCTACATTTACCATGTAACCCTTCTGCTTCCGGCTTCATAGGGTCCCTCTCATTCTCCGCTGTTGCACTTTGTTAGCATTTGTCAACTTTGCGGATATAAGGTGTGCCATGCACACTCTCTTCAATATTGACTTCTGTAGCTTTCTCAAAGAACCCAAGCTTTCAGCAATGCAAGGGACTGCCCTTTGTGTCGTCGTGGCCTTTTGTTTCTTTCTTCTGCTTATTCTTGCTTTGAGAATAGGCCTTGATTTTTCTCCATCGGGCACTTGTACGCAGGGCAATGAGGGCTTTACAATGTCTAAGTCTGTCAGCCTTGGCTTGGACGCATCCTCAACATCTAGTAGGTGGCCCTTTGGGTCTACAAAGTCTTCCCCCTTTTCAATCATGAAAATGCCTTCCAGCCCGAACACCGGAGTTGCTCTAGGTGTCTTGACAATAGCTTCTTGAGTATTGCATGCTAACGACAGTTCTACAGGCGGGGGTCAGATCCTTGTCAGTAGCGGTTGTTCTGTGCAGGCTCCTTCGACGATCGTTAGTTCAGTCAAGGTCCTGATTGATTGGCTTCCACCACGCTCAAGAATCTGTCCCGAGGCTGACTCGACTGGCATCTGTGCTACAAGATTGTTGTCCAATATGCCTTGGCTGGATGGTGGTGACGCAGACGCAGAGAGCGCCTTTATTTCTGCTTCCATTTTAATCTGTAGCCTTGTTATCTCAAAATGAGCCTGCCGTGTCTTTAATGCGTCGGCAACTTTATATTCGGTTCTGACTTTCGCTAGAATAATCTGGCGCTCATAAACTTACGCCTCCTCGATCTCAGCTTCCCAATTATTGATGTCAACCGCATCCTCTACTTCCTTGTAGATTCTTTTGAGTTCATCATACTGCTCAATCAAAACTCATTGAATACGTCCTAACTCACAGATTGGTGGGTCATCCAATTGCCGAAGACGTTCGACGTCTGCGATGACCTGCGTAACAGCCTTGCGTGTTTGACTCCGCCTTTTGTAGAGGGCCTCCATGATCCGGTCCAGTGTCGGAAACGTGAGAAGTAACTGGCCGGCCGTGTCATGAGGCGAAGTCGGAGTGAACATGGCATCCATCGCAGAAGGTTCCCACAACGAATACCCGTCACCTGTCGGGATCTCGTTCTTCATGATCTTGTGCATATTGGGCCATCGTCATGAAGGGCGAGTCAGTGCTGAGCCGTAGAAGACGGGAGGGCTCCCGTCTCGCGAGCCTCAGATGGTGCCTGATCTCAGGGGCTGCGCTGTCAAGATGTATATCATTGACCTACGGACTGCCTTCACTTGGGAACATCGTGCCATCGTCATGAAGGGCGAGTCAGGATGGAGCCGAAGTAGACGTGAGGGCTCTCGTCTCGCGAACCTCCAGACGATGCCTGTACTCACGCCAGGCCATGGGTGCTCCTAGTGGTCTCAGTTGCAACCAGATTCGTTCTCCTAGGTCCCATTGGTGATTAGGCCTCGCACATCAACTTTACCCACGGCGGCTTCGCGAACGTCCTCGAGGCTACGACTGCGGTCGAAATTGGTGAAGACCACTCCATCTCACCTCCGAAGGTCCTTCCTCCCGGGTTTCACGACACCAAAATGTTGAGGAAAGGACGAGCCGCTGTCCCCATGGCGGAGCCCTTCCGTCGACCTCTTCTTTATTTCGAGTCCTCCCTTAATGATGATAGCGACGTTCTTCGTCATTTACAGAATAGTTAACACATGCAATCGACGAGCCATTCTCCTCCTCCTCCGCTGATGTCAACGATGCAGTCTCCCGCGGCTATGAGGCGCGCGTCGACACGCCTCGCTGTAATCAGTCAGCGTCTCCTCCAGACAGCATGAACCTATTCCTTGGGCATGTTGAAAGTGAAGTACAGCGCGAGGATCGTGACGTCGCCGACGTGCACGGCAACACATTCGGCAGGAGCGTCTTCGAAAGCTTCCGGATCATTCTTCCAGGTCACCTCCGGATCGACCAGCGGAGCCTGGCGCTTGCGGGCGGGCGTTTTGGCGGAGAGCGCCCGGCGCTTTCGAGACGTTGCCGACGATGGCGACGTTGAGGATTTGCCGGCGTTGGCCTTCCGCTGCCGGCGCTTCCACGCGGCTTCCTTGACTCGCGTCCTGTCGGTGTTGCCGACGCGTTGAAGACGCTTGCGCTCAGCTACCTTGGCTCTCCTCTCCTTGGTGTTACCCATGCGCCGTCTCCATTCTCGAACGCGATCGGCGTGCTTGACTCGCATGGTTGGTCTTACACTGCTAACGGTTCCGTTCGGCTTTCCTGGCTCGCGCCTAGTAGGTGTTGCAGGCGCAACTTCACAATAACTCC
Organism: Rhipicephalus microplus; assembly: GCF_043290135.1. Lineage (NCBI taxonomy): Eukaryota > Metazoa > Arthropoda > Arachnida > Ixodida > Ixodidae > Rhipicephalus > Rhipicephalus microplus. Next base: position 241,836,585 of record NC_134701.1, on the reverse strand, counting down.
AGAGAGAATAAAAAATGGCAGCCGGTCCACGGAGTAAATGATGGAGATTGGGGTGAAGCATCCGTCCGTCCATTCGTTCTTGCTTCCGTCCGTCCATGCGTCCATCTGTGTGACCGTCCATGCGTCCATCCGCCCGTCCGTGCGTGCGTCTGTTCGTGCGTCCACACGTGCATCTGTGTGTCTGTCCATGTGTTCGTCCATGCATTCGCCCCTGCGTCCGTCCATGCAGCCATTCATGCGTCCGTCCATGCGCCTGTCTGTGTGTCCGTTCATCCATCTAGTCAACACTCCAAGTACCACCATCTCGCATCTTTTGATCGTATATTCCACATTAGGGAGCCTACATGAACGGCCGTTTTTAGGGTGGAGACATCTTAATAAGTGCCTTCAAGAAACTCAGCCAAAACCAGCGGGCAACGGGGCACGCTGTTGCCAGCTTCCACCAAATTCAGCATAGTTTTCTGTGCGCCCCCATTTTGGAGCCAGCCGCCGCTCCCTCCAGCTACGCGAAGTACGGCGCAACAAAAAGGACAAACAGCTAGAATTTAATTCAGCTGGACTATTCAGCATTATTGTAGGGAGGCGACCGAGCATGTATACCTACGTACGGCGTCGGTGCCCAGCCCTTGTAACAATACACAACACCTGGGCTTTTGACAGCGGCGGTTCTCAGGGTCGTGTAAGCGACCCAGTTCTCAAAGTGAGCGCACGAAGAAATTCGCAGCCCACACACAAACACTTGCGGCATAATACTGAGGTTACGCTGACATGAACGCAAGCGTGGCAACAGCTCAGACTTGCGAGCGCGTCTCCGTACGAACGCGCGGACGCGTCCCGTTTGTGGGCTTCCCACTCGCAATGCGTGGACGCAGCAACGACAACTTCGGTTATCTACTCATTCGCGAACACCGCGAAACACATATACGTGTGCCGCAGGAAAAAACAGTGAACGAAATACGCAGTACTCACAGAGCAAATACGAGACGCACTGGTGGGCTCCTAGCCGTCTCGCTTCACTTGAGCCAGCCATAGTTGTCGTCGGCCAGGGCTCGTTGGGAAGCGGAACATTCGCACCCCCTTTCTGTTGTGGTTAGTGCAGAGCGGTACGCAGCATCCAGGCATTCTAAGGCTTCACCGGCAGCGTTTAACACGCTACCGCAACGTTCGACGCCGTATTATTGAGAACTAAACGCAACCGGGCGTAGATGCAGTGCGGGCACCAAGATGGGGCGACAGCGCGGCGTTGCTGTCTGGAAACATTGTGTTTTGGCGGGCGGCGGTGCGTTGGCGGCATGTAGTGGGTCAAAGGCTGACATCACCCTAAAAACGGCCGTTCATGTAGGCTCCCTAGGGGGAGCGAGCTTTGACCAGCAGACGCTGCCAGTGTCAGCGTTGTGAGAGAGTGGGTAGCGTAAGAGAGGAGAGATAGGGAGGGGACACGCATGCACAGGAGGCGTAGTCACGCCGCACACAGAATCGAGCTCGACCATCAGAAGCTTCGCATCAATACTCTGTTTCAGAAGCTCCTTTCAGCACGGTCCCCTCCAGAAGTTCCCTCAAGCACTGTTTCAGAAGTTCCCTTCAGCTTTGGCTGAGTGGTTCCAGGCACTACAGCCAATTAGAAGGGCGCTTAGCCCCTCCACATGTATTTATTTGTACCATGTCATCTCCTCAACGTATTCATAGCGTCCTCGTAACAAATCATAGTTTTTATGACCAGTTTATCTACTTAAAAATGCAGTGAAGCTATTAAACAAGCAAACACACCATGAACTTGAAGACGCGTCAATTTGTTGCTCTACTGAAGATCCGTAGAATTTCATGCCGGTGGATTATTTCACTTTGTGTCTTTTACTTTCCGACACTGTTCGTGGCTCTCGTATGTCTGTTTCTCTCTCGACGCCTTCCTTTGCGTCCCCCGCTGCAACGCTCCTTTTCTCTCTTTTAGATGCGGAGCATCTTATACTCGCGCCTTGTAGTGCGCCGTCCGCACCGCTTCTCAAACATTCGACAGCTGACGCGCGCGCATGCGCCGTCGCGCCGTCGCCCACTCTTCCACCATCTGTGCATCCCTTCCTCCTCTACACACCGCGCGCGCTTCACTCCTCCACCATCTGTGCACCCTTCCTCCTCTACACACCGCGTTCGACATCTACAATTCTCCTGATTCTCCAGTGGACGCGCATGTGGCGTCGCGCTTCGAGAACAGGAGACCGCCAGGAGGCGCCAAGCTGTGAAGACATGTTCACACTGCGCTCCGCTTTCCCGAAGCTTTTCTAAGAGCAATTTCGCGCAAACTCAACTAACAATCTTATAGTCTGCTTTGTGAAGTTCTCCTGATTCCACGGATACCCAAAGCTTGGGCCAGGATCAACTTTACGAGAAGAAACCATCGCAGGCAGATTGGATGACCTTGTTGAGACGCTCACCTTAACGACCACGGCCGGCGTCGCGCGTCCCGGAAGGTACTTCGACGTGCGGAACACGACGGTGTTGTGTGTTTGTGGGAGCACGGACTAGCAGATAGCGAACTTTGGACACTTGCTTTGCTGCCACGGGACAGAGATCGAAGGTGAGCGATGTTTACCTCACTTTCTTGACCTGTTTTGTGACACGACAAAATGCCGGCGGGAAAGCTCTGTCAGCCTAAGCGCTCCGACTAACTTGGCAGGAGCGGCGGTCACTTTTCCTTTGTTCTGCCAAGCATGGCTGGCCGGGGCTGATCGCCTTTTCTCGCCATATGGAAGTTGACGAAGCTTATCCCGGCCCTTCTCGGGCACCGGAATCACTCACCGCTGACACGGACGCGAGTGGCGTCTCGTCTCGGCAGGCAAAGGATGACGAACCAGCGTCTGTTGACGCGACTCTCGGAAACGAGACTGGCGACGCGACTTGTTCGGAACGCCATGGATGGACTGAGGATGCCTGGCATACCGTTTTATCGCGCAGGCAAAAGAAAAACCAGTTAAAAAAGCAGCGATCACAGATGGAGAAGGCTGTGAAAGCGAACGAGAAATTTGAAAGCGATCCGCCCGCCGAAAAACAAAAACATGAAGCCACGCAGGGTTTCAGACGGAGAAAGCGACGCGGCCCACCTCCACTACCGAAAGAGGACATCAAGATTATTCTGAGGCCGCATAAGGGTCTCTGGGTAAAAAACATATTGGGACTGGAACTCTCCAGGGCTGTGATAGGTGCCTGCCAACGAAGTTTCAATGGCAATGACTTTCTGTTGCGGGTTCACCCAGGATCGAACATTGTAATCCTATCTACGCCAAGCATGGAGGTAGCGAGTAGGCTGCGAGGTATCAGTCAACTAAAGATCAGGGGACAAATCCACGCTTTCAATGCATACGTGGCCGACCCCGAAGGCGTCTTGCGGGGAATTGTACATGGAATACCGGCCGGGACTTCGCAAGATGAACTCATGGAGAACCTACGTGTTCGGACTCAAGGGGTGAATATTGAGAGAGCAAGAATGTTGGGCTCGTCTAAAACGGCGATTATCACATTCACGGGCAATGTGCTACCGAGGAGCGTATACATAATGGGTGCCGAGTTAATATGCTACCCATACAAGCCAACAGTACAGGTGTGCAAGATATGCCTCCAAACCGGACATCGTACGGACGTCTGTCCAACTCCAAATGTCAATGTATGCCTCAAGTGCGGGGCAGGGGAACCAATGCAAGGACACGACTGCATCCCCAAGTGTGTCATCTGTGACGGTGAACACCCCACAGGAGATAGTCTGTGCAAGAAAAAACTTAAGAACGTCGCTCCTCCCAAGAAATTGAGGACAGATCAGCCAAAAGACTGGGTTAGCCAACCTGAATATACCGGCGATGCCAAGTCGTCAGAAGAATTCCCTCCACTAAGGATGAACATGCCTCGATGGTTCAGCTCGGACCGGATGGAACAGCGCCAGTCAAGGTCACGTTCACGATCCCGATCAAGATCCCAGTCAAGGTCGCGATCGAGATCTCGTTCAAGGAGGGACAGACGTCACACTAACACGGCACCACCGGCCCCTGGGAAACCCAGCTTAAAGAACCAACGAAAGCATCGCGGACCTCCGGCCGAGATGGGTTCCTGCGAGGAATCACAAGACGCCCTAGCCGCCGGCCGGACAAACATAAATCAGGTGAGCTTTGCGGGGTCAGTGTCTTCCAATGCTCCTGTAACAGAAAGTCCACAATACAAGAAAATATTGAAAGAAAATAAGAGATTGACTCAAGAGGTCAAACAGCTAAAAAAACAAATGGCCGAAGAGCGAAATAACTTACAGGCAGCAATATCTTCATTAGAGAGACGGCTAGAGGCTAAACTACGACCACAAAACCCGACAGGAATAGCTGGAGGATGTAGTCAGAAAACGACATATCAACCGTCAATAAAACCCACCCTTTCGGGGGGCAGCGCGGCGTCGGCTGAAGTTGAGGAAGGTATGGCGTACGCAGGTACAACCACCCCTACCCCAAGCACGACAGTAAAAAACCACGACCAAATAACGCAGCAAATACAGGCACAGTTAGACAAAAACAGGGAAGGTATAGCTAACGTTAATAAACTGCTAGTCGATTTCATGAATGAGATAAAATCTTTCGTCTGCGAGGAATTAAAAACTCAAAGGCAGTACGTGAATGACGCTGTTAGCAGCTTGCAAAGGGCGATAAACAAGCGCTCTCGCTCGACCTCCGCTAGAAATAGCAAACAATCTAAGGGGAATCGCGACGACGCGGAAGCACCCATGCATCATGGCCAAAAATAACCTGAGAAGTGTGGAACGACTAGAGATCTGGCAGTGGAATTGCCGCACTTTTCACAAACGCGCCGCAGCACTCCAGAGTTATATCAATGCGGCACCAATTAAACCCGACGTTATATGCTTGCAAGAAATTGGTGCCAAAATAGTGAAGCTTCAGGGTTATTATATTTTTCAGAACCCAAACTATCCCCGCGTAGCGACGCTGGTGAGCAAGATGATTGCGGCAACAGATGAGTACATAGGAACGCTACAGATCAATCACCAAATTATCAGTTTATTGCCCCAAAAGAGAGGCAAAGCGAAGACTATAATAGTCAACCTATACAGTCCTCCAAAAGACAAAGGCGAAGACTTCAATGAGCTCCTTGCTGAGACGGTTAAAATCGCAGGCAACAAGGACCGCCTATTGGTTTTGGGTGATTTTAACGCACCCAGCACCACATGGGGTTACCCAAAAGACTCGCCGAAGGGAACGCGTCTCGAACATGCTGCGTCCAGGCTGGGCCTGAGTTTAATAACTCTCCCAATTGCGCCCACGAGAGTGGGCAACAGCGTATGTAGAGACACGTTCCCGGACCTCACTTTCACCTTCAACCTCAAAGACGCATCCTGGACAAACCTGGAGGAAAATCTAGGAAGCGACCATTACATTATAAGCGTCTCCATATCGACACCCAAAATGCGTAGATTGATAGGCGACGTGGCGATCACAGATTGGACTGAGTTTAGGAAACGAGATCCTCCACCAGACTCTGTACCGAACTCAATAGAGGCATGGTCGGAGTACATAAAGTCGGTACACGCCATCACTACGAAGAAAATAGCCAGAACCGTAGAGACGCCAGCAGTAGACAGCCGTCTGCTACACCTATGGGAGAGCAGGCGCAGCCTACTAAAGCGTTGGAAACGTCAACGCCTGAATAGGACACTACTGCGTAGGATCGCTGCTCTTGCAGAGGAAGCAAACGACTATGCCAGCAAATTGGCTACCGAGGGATGGGTCAAGTTCTGCAGTTCGCTTCAGAACACACTGAGCACCGCGAAAACTTGGTCCATCCTAAGAAATATTCTTGATCCAGACAAGTCCAAATCCACGACAAGCAGAACACTGCAGAAAATCGCAGAAACATTTCCGGGCACGGACGACGATCTCGTGAAAGCCCTTAAGGAGAGATATATTGGCGATAGTCCACCAAGTAACTCGGCTAATCACATGAGTTACAGTGGAGCTAGAAATGAGAAACTAGACGAGCCGATAACAAAGGAGGAGGTCTTTGCGGCAGCTCAGGCAGCCAAGAGGAACACAGCCCCCGGTGAAGACCAAATTACGAATGCTATGATAAGAAACCTTAGCGACAAAGCCATCGAAGGCATGACAAAACAATTCAATGAACACTATTGGCTCAAAGGAAAGGTCCCTGCAGAATGGAAAACGGCCAAAATTATAACCATTCCGAAACCCGGAAAAAAGCCCTCCCTGCAGGCGCTCAGACCTATATCACTTACGTCATGTATGGGGAAGCTTTTCGAACGGGTCGTTCAGACCAGACTTCAGAATTTCATAGAGGACAGGGGGCTGTTTCCGGCCACCATGCTGGGCTTCCGCAGTGGTCTCTCAACACAGGACGCTTTCCTCCTGATACAAGAAGAGGTACTCAAGGGTGTTCCCAAAGGTGGAGAGCATTTGCTGCTTGCTCTAGACTTAAAGGGAGCTTTTGACAATATCTCTCATGAAGCTATACTCTCAGAGCTAAATATAATTGGTTGCGGGGAAAAGATATATAACTATATAAAAGATTTTCTCACCGATCGGGAGGCGACAATTGGTATCTCAAGCGTTAGGTCTTAGCCATTCCGAATGCCAAACAAGGGAACGCCTCAAGGAGCCATAATATCTCCTCTGTTGTTTAATATCGCCATGCGTCGACTCGCTCGGGCCTTGGATTGTGTACCACAGCTAGGTTATACCCTCTACGCGGACGACATTACTCTGTGGGCCACAAGGGGGTCCCTGGCCAGCAAAGAGCAGACTCTGCAAGAGGCGGCACTGGCTGTCGAAAACTTTGCCAGAACCAGTGGTCTCAGCTGCGCACCCGAAAAATCGGAGGTGATCAGAATACACAGCAAACGCTACAAAAGTAACGGAAGAATAGAAATTGAAATCGAAAAGCAGAAAATTAAAGAAGTCACCGTCGCCCGGATTCTGGGTTTCTGGGTTCAAAGCAACGGTAGGGCAAATCACACTATCGGTCTTCTTAAATCAGCAACTAAACAAGTGGCTAGAATGATTCAGAGGATCACCTTCCACAAAAAAGGCATGAAAGAAAGTGATACTGTCCGATTAGTGCAGGCGCTCGTAATGAGCAAATTGACATACAGCTTGCCTTTCCACACGCTGAACAAGAGCGAGGAAGAGCAAGTAGATTCTATCATCAGAGGGGCTTACAAGGCAGCATTAGGCTTACCGATAAGCACTCCGACACAGAGGCTTCTCGAGATCGGCCTGCATAACACGTACGCTGAACTGAAAGCAGCAACATTGATCTCTCAGCGCAACCGCCTCAGCCAGACGAAGTCGGGAAGAGAGATACTGATGAGGGCGGGTATAACACCCCAACCCCAAAACTTGGACGAGGAGCTGGTGGACGTACCAGACCCAGTCCGACGACATATTTCGATCGCCCCTATCCCCAGGAACATGACCAAGGAGCGGCATCACGAAAGGCGAGAGGAGCGTGTAAAATGGATCAGAAAATTAGTTAGAGGCAATGAGAACGTGCTATAAGTTGACGCTTCCAGGTATAACTGGAAGCGCTGCGTCGTCACAATGGTAAGCAGTGACACGAGAAGCATGGCGTCCAGCGCATCACTGTACACTACATCGATCACCAAGGCCGAGTGTTTCGCCATCGCATTGGCGATTAAAAGTCGAGAGCGCAGCGACGGCCAGACGTACATCACCATACTCTCAGATTCGCAAGAGGCGTGCCGGCTATTCACGAAAGGCCGCCTCCCATTAAACATTTGCAAATTTTTAGGCGGCGAATTGAGCAACACTTATAGGTTGGTCTGGTGCCCTGGACATGCAGGCCTAGAGGGTAACGAGAGGGCGGACGCTCTAGCTCGAGCGCTCACGAACCGAGCGGAGCAGCAGCCTTTCTCGCTGTTGCCACCACCCAGCAACGACGGCTTTCGCGAGGAGGAGGAAAACGACCCGGCTCGGATGGCTCCGCGAGAGCTTCTTGCTCACCAGCGATACACGCGGCAGAAATATGGCGCCCCCCACAAATCTCTTAAAGGGGAAGACGCCATAGACCTCCGTAAAATTCAAACGGGAGTTTATCCAAATTTATTACGACTGCACAAAATTCATCCAACTTTGTATGGGCGCGATTGTCCGTGGTGTCGCGACTCGCCACCGACCCTTTACCATATCTCGTGGAGTTGTGCTAAACGGCCAAATGAACTTGATCGCTTACAGCGTATGTATAGAATGGAAAACTCTTGGGAGCAATGGGAGGCACTCCTCGCTAGCTCGGACCCGGAGGTGCAACTAGCACTCCTGGACCACGTCCGGCAGGCGGCGCAAGCCAGTGGAGCCTTGGACATGGGGCCCCACCCATCTAGCTCCTAAACCCCTTCTTTTTCAACCTAATAAAGTTATTTCTCTCTCTCTCTCTCTCTTCGAGAACATTCAACAGCTGACAGTGCATGCGCCGTCGTGCTGTATATATACTCAAGGTCGGCGCTCGCTCGCTCAGTTGCCGCTCGTCGGTTGGTTTGCACGGCGCGTCGACGTCCAAGGTCACGGTGAAATGAATTCCAACGAATCCACAAACACAATGATCGACGTCCCTTCGACCAGCGGCGCCCTTTCGCATACGTGTGTACGTGTTCACTCATTTAACACCCCCTCCTACAACCACGTTAACCAATTTAGCCATCGACCCAAGTAAGTCGCAATTTAACACCCCATTTCACAACCACGTTAACCAATTTAGCCATCGACCCAAGTAAGTCGCACTTTAACACCCCGTTAACCAATTATATGGTCCGCATCCTCCTCAGTGTTCCCCCGAGGGAAGCTGCGGGCAATTTTATTTTGTTTACACCGAAGGAAGATCCACTGCGCGCAGAATTGTGTGCGAAGTTGTATGTCCGATGTTAGGAGATGCAGCTTTCTTGTCTGACGATGAAGTCCTAACACTGCCTCGGTTCCCTAAGCTTAGCAAGTGCAGCTAAGCAAGCAGCATATTTTGGTAATATCGACAAAACGTACCTGCTGTTTTAGTCAGAGTGAGATGAAACAAATAGATGGCTGATTTTTCCATTTGTTTACTGCTGTCAGCGCAGTGGGCGTGTACATATATCATAAACAAGCCCAAATCGAAGCGGGCAGTCACTTCTGCATGAGCCCTGCCATGTTGATTTGTAAACACAGTTATTGGCGCTAACCGACACAACTAATTAAATGCGTAAGAAATAAAAGCGAAGAATAATAAGCATATATTGTATCGATGTGGCGCGAAACACACCAAAGAAAAGTAAATTCTAGCCAGGCCTGTTACTTCTAACTTTAAGTTTAAAGGCACTTGTATGTGGGACTACGTTTCGTGGCGCAAGCGTTTGGCTTCTTTACACACCGTAGATTTAGTAGTGCTGAACCAAAGCGGTAAAACAGAGTATAATAAACGCGTTCGAGCAATTCCCAGAAGATACTTTTTGGGAGTTCTTTCATTCATGAAATTCTTCCACTCGCAAAGATAACATTCGAACGCGCACATTTCCCAACCTCCGCTCCATGCATAAGTTCTACTCTTATCAGAACGCAGACTATTTCCCGAGCTCTGGAAGCTCCCCGACGCTATTCGATGTCAAGGCGGAGCGCGCCGCAAAATTATTCCTTCCCCTTCCCGTGATCCTGCGCCCCTTTCCGCACCAAAGAGGTGTAGATTGATGCTCTCAGCGACTGGCCTCTCAAGGTCCGCCTAGCCTTCGTTCAACGAGCCCAGGTGGTCGCCGAGATTATCATAGAGAACCCAGTCTCGAAATGCCTCTCACTTTATTGTTACGCAAGTCTCTGCAGGAGTGGAACACCACAAGCATAAGACATACGAGGCTATACCAAAAAAACCCTCGACTGGAACTTCGACCTCCATCCGGACTTCGTCGACGTGAAGCTTCACTTCTTTGACGCCTTTGGTTGGGGGTTGCCTTCATAAAAGCATATAGAACCCTCATCGGATTGACCGACAATGCGGAATGCGACGTCTGCTGCACCAAAGAAGACATCGACCATCTGATATGCCATTGCCCTCAATTTGCCTCTGAAAGAAAGAAGCTTTCGGACGCATTGCGACAATTGGACGATCGGCCACTCTCTGTGCAGATGCTACTGGAACACCGTCATCGCCTTTCGTCGGCTCAAAAAGCAGTCAAAGCTGTCTTGTGCTTTTTGAGGACTACAGGCCTCTGTGACCACCTTTAACTTTTGTGTAGTGCCACCGCTGCATACGTGCCAGCCGATTGACTGACAATCCTCTTTTTTTTTTCTCTCTCTCTTCTCTCTCTCTCTCTCATCTTTATGCCCCCTTCCTTTCCCCCAGCATAGGGTAGCAAACCGGGCATGTGCCTGGTTAACCTCCCTGCCTTCCCTCTTGTTGCTTAACCCCCCCCCCCCCCCCCCAGTCTCTTTCTCATTCATACATTCAATGTGATACCCTTCAGCGATGTTTAGGTAGATCCTGCCCGAAGAATGCTGACGACTTCAAAAAAAAGAAAAAAACACTTGAATGGCACCATTCCAAGAATTTTCTTTATCTTGTTCCTTGCTTAAGAGAAGAAATGAAAATGTTATAGAAATGTTTTGTTTGTTTATTGTGGCGCAAACAATGAATTATTTTGAACACGAAACCGAACATTGATGTATAACCAGATCCAGCACGAAGGCTTTTAAAAATGATTTTTTTAGTGGATTTATAACGACTCGTTCTAAGCACAAAATTTAGCTGATTAAGCATGTTCTTTAGCTTAGTCGAATGGGCTCTGAAGCCATAGCGGCCTCATGAAGTGCGAGGCCCAAGGGACGGCGTTTGGCTCTCCCAAGGTAGAGCACCCGGTACTCTAAATCGTTACCCACTTCTAACCACAAGTGTGTGGCTGTGTTTGTGTGAACCATCGAATGTACATATTCTCTCCACGTCATCTCATGTCCATGTAAATGAAGTATGTTTTGTCATCATTGTTATTGTATGTCTAAGAAGAAAATGTTCTGTTGAAATGTTATTGACGTCTGTGACAATAAATTTTTCCAAACAGGTACTTTATACCCGCATATGTGCAAATTTGAATCGGTGCCACAAGTGTTACTTTGCTCGAGTACATGGATAGGAGCAGCTTCGAATTATTGTAACTGTATGAGCCCTCAGCCACTTAATAAAATAAAACAAAAAAATCACAGCAAATTCACGAAGTGAATTACCACAGCATATTCACGAAGTGAAGGGAAAAGAAGAGAAAAGTGCGCCCCGTAACTGTCTGCATTAGGGTGCGCTTTGGTCCATCTGTTCGTTCTTTCTTCCGTACGTCCACGCGTCCGTCCTTCCACGCGTCCGTCCAACCGTCTATCTGCTTCTCTGTCTGTCCATCCATGCATCCGTCCATCCGTACATCCATCTAGCGAACACTCTAGGTACCGCCATCTCGCATTTTTTCACTACATATTTATCATATAGAGGTATCGCCATCTTGTGGAAACTTTATGGACTAAATGAGAGGTGGCTACCTACTACTACTACTACTACTACTACTACTACTACTACTACTACTACTACTACTACTACTACTACTACTACTACTACTACTACTACTACTACTACTACTACTACTACTACATACATCGCAGACGCACGATCCACGGCATAAGGAGCTTCGCCCCTATAAGAAATGCAGCTTCACAAGTGCTAAAACTGGGGAAGCGCGTTGCACGGTCGCGCAGCGATCAGCGTTCGTGCTTGTTCCCACTGCTCCGTTCACCACACTGACGATGGCGTTAATGTTCGAGGTGAGCACTACGGGTTTACCCAGCACGAGTATAAAATTGTTAGGAATATTCTGAATCTCGGTGTGCTACATGCCCACTGCTTTTTGATATGGTTGGTCGACTTGGTGCCTGTTACGGCCGTTCAGATTCGTGTCACCTGCATGGAGTTGCACCAGGTTGTTCCCCCTTTCGAATGTAATGACTAAAAGCTATCGTGCTTTTGCCAAGAGTGTGGGCATTTTTTGTGTGGAACGGGAGTCAGGCGCATGTTTACCAAACGTCTTTAGCAGCCTTAAGTTATTTATCATAATTAAGATTGAATAAATTGGCTAATTATATCACCTTAAGACCTGTTTATCCAGTTAAACCACGTTTTAGGCATTTCTAGCCTTGTTGTGGCCTGTATTGAGCGCTTTACTGCGAGCGTGATCACGCCCCATAAAATGCTTGGATGGATAACAAGCTAGGTGCCTAATGTGATCCGAACTTAGAGGAAAAAAAAGAGGGAAGAATCGAGCCACTAGTGTGAACCTGCCTAGATTTTCTCTCTCGCTCTTGGAAGTTGCACTGTCAACATCTTTGTTATGCCACCCAGTTCCGCTCTTCCTTCGAGCTTGGAACCAATAGTGCGAACCTACCTAGATTTTTTTCTCTCACTCTCGCAAGTTGCACTGTCACCATCTTTGTTATGCCACCCAGTTCCGCTCTTCCTTCGAGCTTGGCACCACTAGTGTAAACCTATCTAGATTTTTTCTCTCACTCTCGCAAGTTGCACTGTCACCATCTTTGTTATGCCACCCAGTTCCGCTCTTCCTTCAGGCTAGGCGCCACTGGTGCGAGTTTACCTAGACTGGCTCGCAAGTTGCACTGTCACCATTTTTTGTTATGCTGCCCAGCTCCGCTGTTACTTCGGGCTCATCACCACTAGTGAGCACCTGTCTAGACTTTCTCTCTCTCTCTCTCTCTCGCAATTTGCAGTCACCAATTTCATTACGCCGTGAAGGCTCGGCTTTTCCTTCTGGCTTGCAGCCACTGTTGCGAACCTGCCTATATTTTCTCTCTCTGTCGCTCTCTCTCACAAGTTGCACTGTCGCAATATTTGTGTACTCGGCTGCTGACACTAGCGTGTCAGCAGCCGAGTACCTTAGCCACTAAACCACCGCGGCGGGGCAAGTGTGCACTGCGATTGGGTGTCAGGTCATGTCATTATCATAATTACTTCATAGTTTAAAGCCGGTTACCCTGACCTGTATTCGACAGATAAATGCAAAGCATGCGATTCCCGGGCAACCCTGGGGCATATGTTATAAGAGTGCTCCAGTTTTAATGACGCAGTCAGCAGTACAAATGAGGAGGCAGTCTCGAACCGCAGGGCATGCTCAGAGGCGGGTCTGCTCAGCTCCGCATTAGAACAACAACTATGGGCCGTCCAGCGAGCTGAGGAAGCCGCCCGAGCCCAAAGGATCGCGGCTGATGCCTAGGCCGGGGTTCAAGCCCGCCCCGATTTATCATCACCGGACACTTAATAAATGTTGATTCTCTCTTAAAGCCGGTCACTCCCAACAAAAGGCACCCATGTTACTGCCCCTATTCCGTCAAGATCACGTAGTGGGTGCGTAGCTATAGTTCGAAAAGATTTCATGCACCGAATGTCACAAGTACGCACAAGGGACAGGCTATCGCTATCGCGTTCAACTCTTAAAGGCGAAGCTTAAAAGTCATGCCGAGGATTTCACCACGTGTGCATGTAGCACCATCTCTCGTCGGCGACAGCGGTGGCCTGCTGTAACTGAAGGGAAGATGGGCGAAAAAAATGTATCTGACCAAAAAAGCTAGTTATCGAAAACAACTCCCGGGTTTATACAGCAGATATCTACTTTAACTGTCTAGCAAAGTTACAGTGCGGCACTACGAACCATCTAGCTTCACACTGCATTTAATATTTAACAATAGCTCCATGTGTTTCTCTGGGTGGTATTCGATTATCCTGTGAAGCCACACGCTTTATAGGGCGATACTGCAATTTTGACAAAATGTAGGAATGGGTCTCTACTACATATAAGCAAGAGTCGTTTTTGTTAACTAACGCCTTTCAAGAGGTATAGTTTTTCTCATCTATTTTCCATACACTTATGCCAGGCCATCGTTTCTGCTGCCGAGAGATGGCGCAATTTCTAGCGCAATCCGCAATTCCCGAGAATGCCCATGGTGGTTTATAATACGTCACTGCAAGTCATCTATAGAAAAGACCAATCTTCTGAATTAGCCCAAATGCAGCAGTGTAGACCACAAGGCTGCTGACATCGACGAGATGGCACAATTCCTAGCGCAATCCGCAATTCCCGAGAATGTTCGCAATGCGACCGCCGCGGCTGGAGTCGAAACCACAACTTTTGGGTCAGCAGCTGAGCACGCTATACAACCGCACCGTACTTCAAGCCTATGCCTATCTATCTCTCACAACTGATGACGAAGCACAAAACTACTCACGTTCGCTTTCCTGGCGAGAACTGATGTATTCAGCGTGTCTCATGTGGCTCAGAGGTCATCCCACCAAGGTATCGATGTGACCAATGTCTTTTCATCAGGGCTCGTAGAGACAGCGCCGTGTAATGACACGCGCGACTAAAACATACCTTAAAGCGAGCCTGTTGCTGCTGAATTGAAGAATCAATTTCGATGCGGTGTTCTGTGGCAGTCGACTGCAGCTGATGAGGGGAGTCAAACTGCCTACCCTTAAATCCAGAAGCCGTTGGAGCTGCCCAACTTGCATGGCACCTAATGAACAATTTGTTAAGTTGTTACGTTAAGCAATCTGGAGTAATTCGGGACGCACCACGCTGATGGTACGAAAAGATCAGCATCTGGTAGACGCCGGAGACGAGCAATTTCTTGCGAGACCTCAACCGCGTTGCACACAAGAGGCAGAGCTGCCTGCTATCAACACTGGCGAGCAGTGCACGGCTTTTCTAACAAGACAAAATCGAAGTCCTGGGCTCGTGTTCGACGGAGGCTCGAGCGACTTCACACATCACACCAATCGTGTCCGCGCCAACCGCCCGACGCAAATGAACCGGACGGACGAAGAAAATTGGTAAATGCCACCTCCTTTGACGAAGTGGCTTCACAAATGTCTGTTATTTGTCCTTACTGACAACTCTCACGCTCTCAGTGCAGAAATACCAGCACGGTTGTCGATAGCTACATCGACGTCTGCATCACTGCGCCGATGTGACCTCCTACTTTATCTGAACAAATAAAATACAAATCGGAGAACAGAAAGGAAGACTCTAAAAGACAAAAAAAGACCTTTTGCCGACGCTGAATGTTACAAATGATGACAGGTTTAGGGCATGGATACGCTTCTCATCTTTCACGCTCATTTACGTCTTGTCACCGTTCGTTCAGCTAGCGATTACTTGTTTACTTTTCTTTAGGAACACCTTTCAACTTTGTTATGTTCCCTCACGCCAGTCATCACCTTGATGATATCGCTCGTATCAATCGTGTGGTTGAACGTTCAGCTGTGCAATGCTGCTGCAACAACTTCTACGAGGCTCAAGACTGCGTTGGATACTTCGCTTGGCTTTCTTGTGCAGTAAATTCGCAGTATCGCGTTTTTTTTTGCCATGCTTGTCGGTTCATTGCACGTGACACCGCAGACGCAGTTTGTGAACGTATCGCCACTTCACGAAGGTGGCTTTGCTGACAAAAAAGTTTGCTTGATTTGTGGGGTTTAACGTCCCAAAACCACCATATGATTATGAGAGACGCCGTAGTGGAAGGTTCCGGAAATTTCGACCACCTGGGATCTTTAACGTGCACCCAAATCTGAGCACACGGGCCTACAACATTTCCGCCTCCACCGGAAAAGCAGCAGCCGCAGCCGGGAATCGAGCCCGTGACCTGCGGGTCAACAGCCGAGTACCTTAGCCACTAGACCACCGCGGCGGGGCCTGACAAAAAAAAGTTACACTTAAACTTCTTTAATCTGACAAAGACGTGGCAGGAGCGCTTCTGTGAATAAAGAACGAGAGGACCATCATGTCCCGTTTTGATAACAATGATGTGACATAGCAAGCGTCACATTCCCACATGCTAGTGCTCCATCACGGTGGTTTATAAATGTCATCGCAAGTCATCTATAGGAAAGGCCAATCTTCTGATTTACGCCAAATGCAATAGTGTAGACCACAAAGCTGCTGACATCGACGACACATAAAGAGCCTCTACGTACAGCTGAACATCCCATCTGAGCGCAGGCCCCGAAGCCAGATTAACAGAGCGGGCAATCTTGCCGGCGGACTCCGAAGAGGCCCGAGAAATCTGCGCTGGGACACTACGAATTCTGTCTGTGGACTTGGAGCTAAGTGGATTAGGGCCACCTTGACAGCGCGCGACGGTTCTTATGTATGCGGACCTCTGCTCTCCGGCCTTTCGCCTAAAGCCCCACTCCTTCCATTTGTCCCAGTGCAAACTCAAGGTGGAGATTGAAGATGGTGTAGATGTGGAAGCTTGTGCGCGTATAATGACCGATCGCGGATGACCAGCATGAACTTATCAGGTTGCCCAATTGCGTTTTGCGCCTTCTTCCCCGACTCCGAACGAGTGTCATCGAAAAGGGGGTAATGCACGTGTCCGTGCATGTAGATTTATACGCAGGTGAAAGAACTCCATATGGTTGAAATTTCCGCAGCTTTCCACTATACGGTGTCTCTCACAATCATATCGCCGTTTTTGGGGCGTTACACACCATCAATGATTTAATCACGTGTAGCGAGCATGCCATTTCCTGTTGCGCAATGATTAAGGTGTTGGCGAGCGGTGAGACCACAACTACATATAGAGTGAACTCCCTCCACCCCTCCACCCCCAGGCTACGGGCCCGTTTTACACCCACATGGTGTACAATAAACTGAAGATTGAGACCTCATCATTTCCTTTAAAGTACTTTTCTGCAGTATAAGTACATCTTTAATGCACTTACCGAACAGGCGTATGTGCTCCTCCGCGTGCTGAAGAGCATAATCCTGTAAATAACCCCAAAGGCTCCGCAAACAAGTGGATCGCGATGTTTTACCGAGCAGCCTACATCGGCTGATCGGCTAGTCTTCTTTGCAATCGCAGCACAAGCTTTTTGTGTGCGTTGAGGTTGGAAAAACAATGAAGGTCGACGTTAAAACCTCTTACTATTTAGTTAAACTGAGTTGGTGTATGTAAGGCATGAGAGAATTTTTTTTTGCAAGCGATTACTTGACTGCACCATTCCAACAACACAAGATGTACAAGCGAAACAACCTGCTGCTGAAAGCTATAGTAACATTTATGTGTGCGGGACTTCTTGAGAGTGGACTATAAAGCGTCCACAAGAATGGTGTTCTTAGTAATCTTAAAAGTGAGTAGAACAGTAGCTAAGCTGAAATGTCTGGGAATAAGGAGAGAAAGGTCGGGGCAGAGACACTTTTGCGCGCTATAATGTTTAGAAATATGTGTTGTTTCTACGTTCCAACCCAACCACCTATCTACCTGACTATAATGGACAGTGTCCGCGGAAGAGCAGTACAGGTGCATTTGACACGTTCCTACCAGGCCCCGAGATGCAGAGCTGGATAACGCATGCCTAAGTCGAACGCTCAGTTGCTCTCAGAGTAATCTGAAAAGTGTCAGATGGAAGTTTTGTCCCATCTTCCAGGTCTTAGGTGAGATTGGCTCTTAGTGTTTCGAATGAAGTGGCATAACGCTGTTCTGTGCGTTATATTTCGATCAGCCTAATGCAAACTGCAGCACCCGAGAGCACTCGAAAGTGACCAGTCGGATTATGGGCAACTAGAACCACTGAGCCTTTATGCGGTAGCCTTCCTATAAGCTCGCAGTGATTTTCGACGAGCTCGGTGTATTTAATGATCGTAATCTTCCAATGTCCAGCAACCGCGAAGCAGGACCCGGCTATCACTGTATAATCGTGCCATGAAAGACTGCGTTCCAGGATGCGGGCATCGTGAACAAATTGGATTAGATTAAAGAGGACGACGACACGCGTGCCTAGAGCGTGGTTCAGGTGCGGCACAGCGCTCATTCAAGAAGTGCTTGGGAAAATCTGGCCGTCCTCGACATTGCCAGCGCTTATACGTGGCGATGCATTCGCTGCCACAGAACTTGTTCTTCGTGCAGCTATTTGTGTCATTGAACGGTGCGTGCAGGAGATTAACCAATGGCTCTTGCTAAACGTGTCTTTTTTTGTTTCCTGTATATGACAATTCCACCAATCGGTCAAAGTACTTAAAAAATTCCGTCCTGGAAACTATGCCGCATGTACAATAAGTGAAACTTTCCTCTTCCTCATCCACACACACATTTACTCAATAATAATAATAATAATAATAATAATAATAATAATAATAATAATAATAATAATAATAATAATTGACACATTCTCCCAAAACGAGCATATGATTATGAGAGACGCCGTAGTGAAGGCCTGAGGAAATTTTTACGATCTGGTGTTCTTTGACGTGCACTGACATCACACAGTACATGTGCCTCTATCATTTCGCCTCTATCAAAATGCGACCACGTCGGCCGGGATCGAATCCACGACCTTTGGGTCGGCAGCTGAGAGGCCGCTGTTCCACCAAGGGAGACACCATTCATTCAGGGTCACACCACGCAAGCAGAGTGTGGTAGCTCCAAGTTGACCAAATTGAGTTTACTTCATTATCACTAAGAAACAGCCGACAGCTCTTGTGTCGTGCACTTTCATGTGTTTTTGTTCTTTTTGTTTGTGCTCTGATCGTGTTGAGACTTTAGCTCAGACCACACGTCAGGACGCTGTTGACTCAAAACAGTGGAGCGAATCCACCAATAGTGCAGTCTTAGTAAGCAGCCATCATTCAAATGTGAAACGACTTTGCCTCCGAAGCACTCACTAACACACTCGCGCGTGTTTCGGTTCACCGACATACAGCGGAAACTTCTCGGGCAGGAATTACAGATATTCTTTCATTTTCTCCGTAATGCTTCAGTTTCAACAGTTCTGTCACGTTTCACAGTATTAGATAAATAGACACATGTACGTTCTTTTTTATCCGCTCCAGAACAATCATGCACGCTGCGGTCGAAAAGACGACTCACGAGTTACTGTTGAAACAAACCACCACAGGTCAAGGAAGAGCAATACTTGAAACGCAGATACTTCAGTTACGGGTCTAGCCATTATCACTTGGTTCAAAGCGTGTTTGTCCCGTCTGCGTTTCTGGTGATAAAATCTCAAGTCACAGTCATTGCATTGAGGCATCACGAAGACGCCAAAGTCTATTCAAACTGCTTAATGCAAATGTCAGACCGAGCACACACATGTATACTTCGCCAGTTGATATAACTGCAGTGAAGCGTTATCGTTATCTCTGTTCTGGCCAAGCACTCGTGTGCGCTTGTCTGTGACGTCACTGGTGAAAAGTGACGAGAAACGGCTGCCTAACAAACACGGGGGCTTTGTGGGTGCGCAGTGACGTCAAAGTGGCGCCTTTCGCGCGCCTCATTCCGCTCTGTTGAAAGTGGATAGGACATCGTGCACAGAAGTGTCATTCGCTTTCTATTCCTAGTTGCCATTGCTGCACTCGCCCTGCGTTTGGTCCACACGACGGCGCCCCGACCGAGGCAGCGATCCCACCACCGACGCCGTCTAACTTCGACCGCACTTCCAAATGGCGTGAACGATTATGTCATTCGGTGACTATACCGCTATGCGCCGGAGCTCAATTGCAGAACGGAGGAACCCCAGGTGCGAACTCTTTTCTACTCCATGCGCAGGAACGCCACGAATTGTCTTCAGACCTTTGTTTTCGCTGAAGAGCAGCCTCGATGCTATGAGACAATGGCGAAAAAGTGTGACGGCCACTTTGTAGCTGCGAAGACTATATATTCTACGAAAGCGTAAATTTTCATCGCCGGAGGCAAGAGATCCCGACAAAGTGTGGACAACGTTGTAAGCACTCCGCATGAGCTTGCGGACCACTGTGTGTTTGCCAAATTCTGAGAGTGAAGGATCCGCGACTGATATGTTGTTTTTACCCTTACGCCATAGTGAGTTTTCCGACGAAGGCAATACTTGAGGAAACAGTTCACCGGCAGCAAGTGAAACTCCTGACCGCCAACAATACGGCGGCAACAGATGAAGGATTGACACCGTCGACGAACATCGCAGAAGTCATACAGCGCCTGATATGGTGAAACTACAGAACAGCGTTGACAGTGGCTCTATCGGTGGCAGCGACGGAAAGGGTGCAAGTTCTGCGGACGTTTTGGCCACGTGAGAGCCTGGTGCCCCCGGTCACGTCCGGCGAGGTCACCAGTGTGCAATCAAGGGACAGTTTGGCGTGGTATGCCACGAGAGAACAGAAAACCAGGTGGGTGTGCTTGTGCTAGAACGCGAAGTAGAAAATATTTTTTGTTTGGACGCTAAACTGATAAAATGCGCGATGCACAGAAGTATGTATTGACTCATAAGTGCAAACATCGATTCAGGAGTGGTCGTTACTGTTTTTCCGCCCAATTTACGTGGTATACCGTCTTGCATAGGCAACTCGCAGGCTGTTCTGAGAAGTGCTGAAAACTCGTGACTTGAAGTGAATGGTGGCTTTATAGCGGATATTGAGTGGAAGGGTAAACAAACGTGAGACACTGCGTTGTATAGTCAGCGCAGTGTGCCCTGTTCGGGCTCCCGGTCATGGAAACGCTGCAGTCAAATTCTCTCATGTGGTTGACGATAGACAGTATACGATTGTATGACTACGAAGTTCTTCCTTGGTCTGATTACGATGTGCGATGAATACTCTTTCAATTGCTCTTTTCTACATTCTCCACTCAACCATCCGAATGAGTGGGTCACTGATGGGCAGAATATGCCATCGTAGGGTAATTACCCTACATGCAGGGTTATTTCAGTATTTCACGGCCAGTGTAGGAGAGTATGGTGATAAGGTGATTTTCCCATCGCCCGTACAGTAATCTCTCTGTTTTACTCGTCACTGTAGCACTGTAAACTGCAGACGATCCACGCAACTTATCTAAGGGTTAGGTTCCTAAAGAGATCCGAAAAATGAATATCTTTGAATACAATTCCAATCAACCAGCCATAGTGTTCTAGTGGCCAGTACACTCGGTTGCTGACCCGCAGGTTGCGGGATTGAATCTTGGTCGCGGCAGTCCGCTTTCGGGCACGGGTGATTGGAAGTGCGCTAACTCTATTCCGACCATTAAAACGTACTGTTGAGATGCGAAGCAACTCTTTGAATAGTCTGTGTAACGCTGTCCTGCCGAACGAAGCCCCGCCGCGGTGGTATAGTGGCTAAGGTAGTTGGCTGCTGATCCGCAGGTCACGGGATGAAATCCCGCCTGTGGCGACTGAGTTTTCGATGGAGGCTAAAATGCAGTATAGGGCCTGTGTGCTCAAATTTGGGCACACATTAAGGAACCTCAGGTGGTAGACATTTATGTAGCCTTTCATTACGGCGTCTCGCATAATTATATGGTCGTGTTGGGACGTTAAACACCACGTATCTATCAATCCCTCCGTACGAACGTGCCGCAAGCCGCGGGTGTTCGTGCGGTACCAAGTAGGTCACGCCTTTAGAGTTTCCTTAAACTAACTGAGTGGACTCGGCGCTGAGATCGTTCAGCGGTCATGGAAATGATGGGTAGTACACGAATTTGCCTTGTCATCATACTTGCGGGTGGCAAACCGCACTGTTGGCTTCGTTTTTTGTTTTCATACGACTTTGTTTTGAAAGAAAGAACGAACCCTTTCGAACTTTGTGGCCCGATTTGAATTGGTAAGCCTAAAATATTAAGGTGGTGAAGCGCAACTTCTGAACATTCACTCATTTTTGTTTCGGGTCAGAACAGGTTCAAACCACGCGAACACTCACGGAGCCAGATGTACGAAGGTTACAGACAAATACGTGTACTACCCATCATTCCCATGCTAGCTGAAGCGCTACGCGTTGCATCTCCCTTAGACACTAGCGCCACTGTTCCCTCTAATTGTATATAGAAAACACCATGCTCACGCCGCTGCTGCGCGTTGACGTCACACTCTCCTCGCAGTGCGCACTGACGTCACCCTCTCCCTCGCGAGCGAGCCGTGCGCTCGCAGCGACGCCCTCAGCTGCCGCCTCGTCCGTTCGCCTGCAACACCTGCCACAACCTCCGCACGCCACACCACCGACTCGTTGGTTCACGCTCAATAAACATGACGCGCGCCTAACATGTGCGTTGAAACATGTTCGTACGTGTCACCTACTATAACTACGCCAGCCATCGTTTCAAACGAATCTTACAGCGCTCACCGCAGCACCCGCATAAGCACCGTTCAACTCGTGCGCAATGCTGCTGCTTCGCATCTCATCGGGGTGCCCTCTTCGGGAAGACGGACCAAGTTTAATTAAAAATAAGCCCTCCCTTGGCACAAAACTAGAATTACGAGATTTGTAGACCGTTATTTCAACAATCGATGTCGACATAATATTTGCATGTATTGTCCCTTCAAAGCCGCTCTTAGTTCCAGCGACAGTGCGTCCCCCGAAGAACAGTTTTCTCCGGGCGTAAGCTGACGGGTCACCGCCCCATAGCAATTCTCCAAGAATATATTCGTGGTGTTGGGGTGTCTTCACTGGAATCGGGAGCGGGAAAAGAATGATCGGTAAGTTGTTGCAAGACTCCAGTAACTTGCTTCAATTGGCGAAATCTCGCCAGTATCGAAAATTTTGGACACATTCGTTCTGAGGAACCTTTCCTTGGGAGTCTAAGAAAAACAAAGCGAAACATTTAATCTGTCGCGATCTTTGTCCACGACCTCCTCACCAGTGAGCGATGATGCCTCTGAGAAAAGGGGAAGGGGCGCAACACACAGGCGAGGCTAACTGCAAAGGAAAGATAAGGAACTTCTGTCCCTATAAGTGCATAGTCTCTTTTATTCCCGCTCACACATTCGTTCTTCCGATTGTTTTTCCCTGTTCTCCCCCGCTTATGGTGGCGCCCCCGACCTACATCGCGCTTCTGTTGACGCTGCGTGGCGCTCCCTTATTGTTGTGGATTGGCTTCGACTCGGCCAGCGGTTGAGATAACGCGCTGTCATTTTCTCGGGAGTGTACGAATAACGATTTGCAGTGATGGCCTGCTTGCTGCTCGCGCCGTAAGGGCTCGCGAAGAAGCCGAACCACGGCACACCCGATTTCGGTGCGTTGATGTGGCGGTATTGACTTTTTTTTTCTTTATTCCGTTGTTTCCAACGCTGCGTCGTGTTCACCAAGATACAAGCGTGTTGGTGGAAAGAGAAGAAGAAATATCCGTTTCCACTTTCTCTTTCTATTGCCTTCGTGGGGCAATACAACGGTCGAAAAGCATTGCTGCGTACGTAGCTGTAGCCACTTTGAATTCTCTATTCTACCCGCAATCAGCAGACAAATAACTTCAGCTAACAATGTCTACCCAGTTTCATGTATTCGTTCAGTCGAGAAACTGTCTTCATTCGTTATTGGGTCAAGGGTGGGGAGTTATCCCAATAGTTACGATGGTTTGTTAAGGAATTGGGGGCCATCCGGGTCTTTTATGGGACACAGACTATTTTCGGTGAGTAGGGTCACATTATGAACTTCAAATATTCATCTATGCGCATCAGCGTGCTGCAGCTACCCGTTTTCGCCCCGATGCGGCAGTCTAGTGGTCATGGCACTCGACTGCTAATCCGAAGGTCCCGGGATCGAATCCCAGTCACGGCAACTGCGTTTTCGATGGACCATGTGCTTAGATTCAGGTGCACGTTGAAAATAAAAAAAAAACATGTGGGCGAAATTTTTGGAGCCCTGCATATCGGCGTCTCTTATAATCATATGGTGCTTTTGGGATATTAATTCATCATTTTTATCCGTTTTCATAAAAAGTCCGGCATCAGATCACGACCTCGAAATACAGATTATATATAGATATGTTTTAAAGCTCTAGATATGTCTTAAAGAAGTAAATGGTGTGTTGCATGAAGTCTCTCAACACAATCACCACCGTACCTGGCGAACACAACCGTGGCACCAAACGAGACTGATGATGCCATGAAAAAAGTTGGTGAGCACATGGCGACACATGGCGGTGGAGGGATGACGAGGGTGTTGAGGGCATAGCCACTTTCCTCACTTTACCAAATAACTTGTCCTCCCAATCCAGCGTACAGACTGCGTAAACGATTCACTCTAATAGATAGAATAGATGCGGGATAGAATACTCTGTCACGTCGTATGTGCGTATACGAAGCACACGACGCGACAGAGTATTCTATCCCGCATCTATTATGTAGTAGTGTTGCCACATAGCGTAGTTATGGCCAGCAAAGGAAAAGAAGGAGGTAATAGTGAATACATCGAGACCATTCAAACAGCGGGGAAGACCCTTCAAGGAGCCTACAGGTGACGTCAGTGTCCATCGAACGGGCGATCGGTCGTCCACTATAGCGGAGATGGGAGGATACGGGGAGATGGCTGGGTGGGCCAGTTTATGCTTCATTGCGTCTGTCCGGTTAGGGGTTCCTTCGAGACCCGCGACAAAAGAAGCTCGCTCGCGGCGACGGGCCAGCACTAAGCAGCAAAAGCAGCAGCAGCAGCCCAGTAGTCTAGGCGTCGATCGTGAATCCCTGAGGAGGTCAAAAGGAGCAAGGAGGGAAGACAAGTTCGCAGTCTTGTTGCTGTTGGCTCCGCCTGAGTCATGCCACTGTGGAAGGCGGACCCGCGCTGTAATTGGATACATACATCGACGACGCTATACAGCGCGACGCTTCAGTGTGTGGCGCCACCAGAGGCTTGCGCCACAATGGCAGGACGGCCGGCGGTCGAGCGTGCAATACTTCGGAAAAGAAACAAGCAGAGAAGGCTATAAACAAAAAGGCACAGAAAGGAACAAGATGAAATGAAGGAATAAAACATGCGCAAAAGATGAGCAAGCGTGCAGAGAGCGTAACGGCAAACACTCTTCTTCGGAGCAGTGCCGGCAACGTGCCCCGTGGCTCAATGTGCGTGTGTGCAGTGCTGGCAGTGTTGCCACCAGGCTTAATTGGAAGTCTGCCGGGGGGGGGGGGGGGGCGAGGAGCTGCGTTGGATGATCTCGTTATTCGGACCCCATAAGCGCGCCCTCTCTTCCATTCAATTCCTCTCGTCGCGGCATTTTGGTCTTCACACGCATGTGGTTACGTGCGCGCGATCTCGATGATGGGATCTTTCTTTCTCTACCGCTTCAGTTCCGCGCGTTCTAGAGGCGGTATAGATAGGTGCATACTTTACGTGGAACATCGAGTGGGGATAGTTTTTCAATACAAAAAAAGATTAAACAAACGGAAAGTATAGGATGTCCTGCACGCACCGATTTCTACCCGACATGCACAGTGGGGGTTGCTGATTGACGCTATGGGAGTCTGTGACGGCGTTTATTTTCCGCGAAATGTACCGTGTCGAGCCCAAGCTAACTGTGGCCGTTGTCGAGATTCCACGTGGGGCTTCAGCCAGCGGCGTTGCTCATGCAGTCATGCGTCTTTCGCGTGGTGCTCGACGCCGCGGACCTATTAGGCGTGTTGTCCGCCTCATTAGCACCTCGGAGCCGATTCGCGCGGGAAAGTGCCTCGTGCCGTATAGGTCGCTTGAGCAGGTGGGAGCCTCATATCTTTTTCTCGTTTTCTCTGCCGTAACAAATCCGTTAAACCAGTCGACAGGCACACAGCAGGAGAAATCTAAGACAGCTGGTGTGTAGGCACGTTTATCGTCATTATCATTATCATCATATCATCCACGCCAACACTTTTACGTACCGCCACTATCATCATCGTGATCATCGTCATAACAGCCAGCTGTCTTGGGACAGGACTGTTGGTTCCTATTATCAGAAGATGATTACTACTATCAGACAATTATTATAGTGGCGTAAGAGTTGTGTAAATGTTAATCAACTTGAAATCATAAACGACCTTGAATGCTGACCCGAATGTCACCTCGGGATAAAATCCCAGCCACGGGGGCAGCACTATGATGGCGGATAAACTTTCGTGGCCCCTGTGATTAAATTCAGGCAGCATTAAAAAAATTCTGGCGGTCGAAATTGCCGGAGCCATCCACTTCGGCGTCTCTCATAATCATATCGTTGTGTTTGGGACGTTGAGCCCCAGGTATTAATATAAATCGACGGTATGCCGCTACTGCAGGTCCAGCTATTGCAGTGCAGAACTGTCGCACTACTTAGTGTGGAGATAGCCCCGTACATACATACACTGTCACGCCGCGGCCCATACCATGCCACAACATAGACAGCCTCTGCACTTTTGAGCACGTTGTGACCGTCGCCAGACGTATACATACAGGCTAACGCACTAACCCACTTGAAGACTGCTCGCATGCTGTGGAGTAACCATCCTCCGGCTACAGACTTGCCTGTCACCCGGCTTAATGCAGCCACGTATCGAGGGGCACCGGCTGGCGCGTACATGTGCATACATTCGGAGATACACTGAACGAGCCTCTCCGCGACTTCATCTTGATTCCTTAGAGGCGAAGCAGCTTATGGTGAAGTTGAATCCGTTGTGATGCGTGACCACCATTCGACTGCGACTGCGCTATACCAGGTCCGAGCCCTGCTGGAACCCGCTCATGGGTTAGCGCGTTCCGGCTTATGCAAGGGGCTGGGTAAGACGTTGTGACCTCTTCCCATTAAACTCTCTCTCAGCCTCTCTGCTGCGTCATCATGATTATTTAGATACGCAGCATCTAAAGCACCACACACAGACGCTCGCACGCACACTATGTTTCATCTTTTATTTGTTGGTCTCCCCCGCGTATACCGCGCGAGCAAATAGAACGCAGCTGAGATCGCATGATGTGTGGAACACGAATATAAGAGACCGCTTCTCCGGACGCCTGACGGAGCCTTCCACGCTGCGCTCACACGCGCTTCTTGGTCCCACAGAACCTATAGTCGAGAGAAAAATTACGCTCCCACTAAAAGAAACCATGTGTGGAAGCCAAGCAGTGGACGCTAACGCTTACACTGGTGGCGGCGTTGAGCGCTGTAGCGTCAGCGGCGTTGCGCAGGGGAGAAACCGGGGGGAGGCACAAAGCACGCAGTGATGGACCGGTGTTTCCTACTGGAACCTTCCTATCACCGCTAATAGCCAATGAGAGGCATAGGAGTCCGATCGGACACAGAGACCCCCAGTCCATGTTTATTTACTACATACGCTGCAAATTTTTGTTTTTCAACAACGCACAGGAGAAAAACCAGCTGTCTTGGGACAGGACAGTTGGTTCCTACTCTCAGATGATGATTACTACTACCAGACGATTATTATAGTGGCGTAAGAATTGTGTGGATGTTAATCAACTTGAAATCATAAACGACCTTGATT
This sequence comes from Rhipicephalus microplus, assembly GCF_043290135.1. Lineage (NCBI taxonomy): Eukaryota > Metazoa > Arthropoda > Arachnida > Ixodida > Ixodidae > Rhipicephalus > Rhipicephalus microplus. Next base: position 241,809,345 of record NC_134701.1, on the reverse strand, counting down.
GCTGACCCGAATGTAACCTTGGAATAGAATGCAAGCCACGGGGGCAGCACTCTGATGGCGGCGAAATTTTTGGTGGCCCCTGCAGTTAAATTTAGGCTTGCATTATAAAAAACTCAGGTGGTTGAAATTTCCGGAGCCATCCACTTCGGCGTCTCTTATAATCATATCGTTGCTTTTGGGACGTTAAGCCCCAGATAATAATATAAGTCGCAGTTATGCTGCTACTGCAGGTTCAGCTATTGATTGATTGATTGATTGATTAAAACTTTATTTTTGTCCTGAGAAGACGCAGGGGAAACCCCACGCCACCCGGCTAATCCCACGTTGGGACCGTCAAGCCGAGCTTGGCGGCCCGTTCACGGGCACTCTGCACAGCCAGGATTTGATCCTTAAGTTCGGGGCTGCGTAAGAGCGCAGCCCACCTGTCCTCGCTGAGGGCGTTGCCGATGGCTTCACATTCCCACAACACATGATTGAATGTGGCTAACAGTCCACAAGCGGGGCAATCCGCACTTGGATACCGTTCAGGGTAGATGGCATGAAGAACCGCAGGGTTAGGATACGCACTGGCTTGCAATCGTGTTAGGGTGACTGCCTGCGCCCTGCACAAGGCCGGGTGTGGGAGAGGGAATACCCTTCTTGACAGATAGAAGTGCTTTGTTATTTCGTTGTACGTAAGTAAGGGTTCCCAGCGAGGCTGAGGGACTGTGGAGGCGGCGCGGTCAGTGAGTCCTCGCGCGGCCTCGTGTGCGCCCTCATTCGGGTTAGAGGTAGAACCCTCAATCGATCCCAGGTGAGCGGACACCAAGTGAGAGAATGGGGTGTGATACTCTTGACGCTTTGGAGAATGCGGAGGGCCTGAGGGGCTACCATCCCGGTTCCGTAGGCTTTGATAGCCGCCTTGGAGTCGCTGTATATTGACTCTCTGCGACTATCTAGCATAGCCAGCGCTATTGCAACGTGTTCGGCTATCATGGGCTTCGATGTGCGTACTTTGGCGGAGCAAGTGAGTCTGGAATTTGAGTCGACGATGGAAACAGCGAATGCCTCTTGTTGGACATATGGCGCAGCATCCACAAAGCTTGCATCAGTGGGGTTGCTGCGGACGTGCTCGAGCAGAGCTCTACCCCTGGCCCTACGCCGACCGACGTTGTGCGCAGGGTGCATATTGCGGGGAATGGGTGCGATGCGCAGTTGAGACTTGATGTCTCTGGGAATCTGCATGGAATCGGGGCACTGGTCAATAGAGTTGAGGCCCAAATCATCGAGTATCTTGCGGCCCGATTTGGTTCCGGAAAGCCTGAGCAGCTGTGAGCGCTCTTGCGCCTCGATTATCTCTTCGAGTGTATTGTGAACACCGAGCTTGAAAGGTTTTCAGTGCGAATGCTTGCAGGCAAGCCGAGAGCGAGCTTGAAGACCTTTCTTATGAGGGAATTGAGCTTACTTCTCTCTGCAACATGCCAATTATACATGGCTGCCGAGTACGAAAGGTGGCAGAGCACAAACGCATGTATGATGCGGATGATATTGTCTTCCTTAATTCCGCGGTGTCTGTTGGTGATCCTCCGGATAAGGCCGAGAGCACTTTCCGTCTTGGTAGTGATCTGTCTCAGTGCAGCGCCGTTAGCGCCGTTGTACTCGATATACATTCCCAATATTCGGAGCGAATCTACTTTGGGCACTGGGGACCCGTCACTAGTGAAAAGCCGTATTTCACTTTGAGACGCAGGTTTCCAGTCACGGTGGCCACCGCCTCGGGGTCTTTTCTTGTAGAGCAGAAGTTCAGATTTCGATGGGGAGCACCTGAGACCGGTGGGACGGGGAAAACGTTCGGTCACGTCGATTGCGTGCTGCATGGCTTCCTCAACTTGACCATCGCTCCCGCCGGTGCACCAGATGGTTATATCATCTGCGTAGATGGTATGATTGATTCCTTCAATCTTCGCGAGTTCCTTGGAGAGCCCGATCATCACGATGTTAAATAGTGTTGGTGAAATAACTGAGCCCTGAGGCGTGCCGGGTGAACTGAGGTTGATCTCTCGTGAGAAGTACCCTTCGATCTTGAGCTTGGTAGTTCTCTGGTAAAGAAAGGATCTCACGAAGTCGTAGACTCTCTTCCCTGGCCCTAGGCTGGCAATAGACTGGAGAATGAATTCGTGAGAAACGTTGTCGAAAGCCTTCTCCAGGTCTAATCCAAGGATGGCTCTGGTATCTCCTGTGCTGCGGTCGATGATCTGATGCTTTATCAGCTTCATGGCATGCTGTGTCGAGAGACCAGCTCTGAAACCAATCATATTGTGGGTGTGCATGTCATTGGTCTCGAGGTGCACCTTGAGTCGGTTCAGAAGGGCGTGCTCTGAGACCTTACCGACACAGGAAGTTAAGGAAATTGGTCTTAGATTATCTATTCCTGGTGCTTTACCAGGTTTCGGGGTTAGAACGGTGTAGGCCGTCTTCCATTGTGCGGGAACCTCCCCACTGCGCCACACCTCATTAATCTTTTCCGTAAGAAATTCGATGGAGTCATCATCAAGGTTCTTGAGCATCTTATTGGTTATGCCATCAGGGCCAGGGGCGGATTTGGCATTTAGGGAAAAGAGAGCCTGCCGTATCTCGGCCACAGTATAGTCCTGGTCCAACTCCGGCACGTCGCACCCCACGTAGTGCGGAAACTGTGGGGGTGCAGAGCTATCCGCGACTCGCAGATACCTGTCTATAAGCTTGTTGACAATCAATTCGTCCGGGGTAGAGTCAGTAGCAAGATGGATGGCTCGCGCGAGGGATCGCCTCTGACTGAACCTGGTGCTGCCCTGATTGAGAAGGTGTTTGAGAAGACCCCAGCTCTTCCCAGATCTGAGCTGACCCTCGATGCTCTCACAGAGTTCATGCCATTGTTGTTTACACAAGGGTTTGCAGTGCTCCTCGATCACCCTGTTAACCTCGGAAACCTTCTTGCGGAGCCTCCTGTTATGCTTCTGTCCATTCCACCTCGTGAGTAGTGCTTGCTTGGCTTCTAGTAGGTGTGCCAACCTGCTGTCCATGTTTTCAACATCGAGGTTAGTGACGACCTCCTTGGTCGCTGCCGTGGCGTCATCTCTGATTCCTTTGTACCATCCTTCAAAGTCTGTCCCAGCCGTCAGTGCTCTCTCAGCTCTGACTTCGCGAAAAGCGTCCCAGCCAACCACCTTGAATTTTTTCGTCCTAAAGCGGGCAATCGCGAAGGATACCTCGATGATGTAGTGGTCACTTCCGAGGTCTAGAGCCGTGTTGACCCATTTGACCCCATCTATATTCTTCACAAAAGTCAGGTCCGGGGTGGCATCCCTACATAAGGAGTTACCTCTCCTAGTGGGGAAATCCTTGTCAGTTATAAGCGTTAAGGTCCAGCTATTGTAGTGCACAACTGACGCACTACTTAGTGTGGAGGTAGCCCCGTACATACATACACTGTCACTGGAGGTCAAGATCTGGTGCTTCTGTATGGTTGTGCAGCGCGAGCAGTCTTGTTTTTTTCAATCAAAAACCAGATAAAACACGTGATTTCGTACAAGAGTAGTCACTTTCTGTGAGTCATATTTCTTTGTTTCCTCCAGTGATCCGGGATCTGCGACATAATCGCAGTGCTGTAAGTTACATCATGCCTATGCGTTTTTGTTTGTACGTTCCACTGAAGTCATTTTGTTACACCGGTCAGCTAGGCTGGAGACTTAATGTGTATTCAAACGGAAATTTGTTCTTTCTTTCTTTCTTTCTTTTCTTCATTCATTCATTCTGAAAAAGGGTTTAATGACGACTGTTGCGACGGTGGTCCTACGAAGAAACACGATCGTGCAAGAGCAACGGTCAAGAAGATGCCGGCGATGATCAGCACGAGCCGAGCGAGCGAAGCCCAGCACCCAGTACCCAATCGGTGGCGATGTTGCTTGCCAACGACGCTATTTCTTCTTCACAATTTGCCCCCGCCGAAAAAGAGCCATCCTGGCGACCTAAGAGTCTGGAGGCAGAGGGCTATAATATGGCTTAAGGCGGGCGACGTGGACGATGTCACGTCCACGCCAGCGCATGTCGTCAGATGGGGAAAGTGGCTCGATGAGAAAATTCACCGGCGAGGTTTGCTCCAAAACGCGGTATGGGCCCTCGTACTTTGGAACGAGTTTTGAGGAAATGCCGAAGTTTGGTAAGGAACAGCCAGCCATACAAGTGATCCCGGGGAATAGCTGGGGCTTTGGGAAGAGTCGACGTTGTTTTCTTTCTGGCGCTGTTGTTCTTGAGACTTAAAGGTGCGTGCGAGTTCTCGGCACTCTTCCGCATTTCGGGCAGCTTCAGACACAGATGGGCATTCGGATGCGTCAGGACGGTATGGAAGGAGAGTATCGATGGTGTGGGATGGTTCGCGTCCATAAAGAAGAAAGAAAGGTGAAAATCCAGTGGTAGACTGTGCCGCGGTGTTATATGCGAACGTAATGAATGGAAGAATGCGATCCCAGTTAGTATGATCGGATGTCACATACATGGCGAGCATATCGCCAAGGGTGCGGTTAAATCTTTCCGTGAGCCCGTTAGTCTGCGGGTGGTATGCCGTGGTCTTGCGATGAACAAAATGGCATTCAGAAAGCAGAGACGTGACGACTTCTGATAGGAAGGCTCGACCTCGATCGCTTAGTAGTTCTCGAGGTGCACCATGTCGTAATATGAAGCGATGAAGGATGAAGGATGCTACGTCCCGCGCAGTGGCACTTGGAAGGGCGGCGGTCTCAGCGTAGCGTGTTAAATGGTCCACAGCGACTATAATCCACCAATTTTCATCTGATGTTGTCGGTAGAGGGCCATAGAGATCAATTCCGATCCGATCGAAAGGTTTGGCAGGGCACGGAAGCGGTTGAAGCGCACCGGACGAGTGGAAAGGCGGTGATTTGCGACGTTGACAGTCAGGACAGCCCATAACGAATTTTCGAACGAAATTATACATTCCGCGCCAGTAGAAGCGATGGCGAATGCGCTCGTAAGTTTTGAAAACTCTGCCATGACCACATTGGGGATCGTCGTGAAAGGAGGCGCAGATTTGTGATCGCAAGCTGCGCGGGACAACCAAGAGCCACTTACGACCTTCGGGGGTGTAGTTGCGTCGGTGTAGTAGCCGATCACGAATGGCGAAATGAGCAGCTTGACGTCGGAGAGATCGTGGTACCGCAGTGGTTGACGATCCAGAAAGACAGTTAAAAAGAGAAGCGATCCACGGGTCCTTGTGTTGTTCACTGGTAAAGGAGTCGAGGTCGAGAGATGTGATGGAGATACCAGTGGTTCCGCAGGCCGAGTCGGGAGGTAAAGGCGAACGCGACAGGGCGTCGGCGTCAGAATGCTTGCGTCCACTGCTATAGATGACACGAATGTCGTATTCCTGGATTTGCAGTGCCCACCGAGCTAGGCGGCCAGAAGGGTCTTTCAATGTGGCGAGCCAACAAAGTGCATGGTGGTCCGTTACCAGGTCGAATGGGCGACCGTACAAATAAGGGCGGAACTTGCGAAGCGCCCACACTAGCGCCAAGCACTCTTTTTCAGTGACGCTGTAATTGGCCTCAGCTTTAGTAAGTGTGCGACTCGCATAAGCGACAACGTATTCGGAGTAGCCCGGCTTGCGTTGGGCGAGGACGGCGCCTAGACCAACCCCACTAGCGTCTGTGTGAACTTCCGTTGCAGCTGTTGGGTCGAAATGCCGAAGAATTGGAGGAGATGTTAGCAGAATACGGAGCGTGGCAAACGCGACGTCGCAGTCAGAACACCAGGATGAAAGGTCTGCATCACCGCGTAGGAGGTTGGTCAGTGGTGACATGATCGATGCAAAATTTCGCACGAAGCACCGGAAGTACGAACATAGTCCGACAAAACTGCGTAATTCTTTCAGTGTAGTAGGTTTCGGGAACTCAGCGACTGCTCGCAGTTTTGCAGGGTCGGGTCGAACACCATGCTTGGAGACGATGTGCCCTAAGATGGACAGCTCTCGCGCGGCGAAGCGGCACTTTTTAAGGTTCAGTTGGAGCCCAGCGTTGGTTAAACACGTCAGAACCAGTTGGAGCCGAAGCAGATGCGTAGGAAAATCGGGAGAGAAAACGACAATGTCGTCGAGGTAGCATAGACACACAGACCACTTCAGTCCACGCAGTGTGTTGTTCATGAGCCGTTCAAACGTGGCAGGAGCATTACAAAGGCCAAATGACAAAACGTTAAATTCGTACAGGCCATCTGGTGTAATGAACGCAGTTTTCTGGCGATCAGCTTCTGCCATAGGAACCTGCCAGTATCCAGATCGTAAGTCTAAGGAAGAGAAGAATTCGGCTCCTTGTAGGCTGTCAAGGGCGTCGTCTATGCGCGGTAATGGATAGACGTCTTTCCGCGTCACCTTGTTTAATCGCCGGTAGTCGACGCAAAACCGAATCGATCCATCTTTTTTTCGAACTAGAACGACAGGAGATGCCCAAGGACTGTGCGATGGTCGAATAACGCGACGGCGTAGCATCTCTTCGACCTGGTCGTTGATGACGTGACGTTCTGCAGCAGAGACACGGTACGGTCTTTGACGCAATGGCTGGTGCGAACCGGTGTCAATGTAGTGGTGCACTGCGGAAGTCCAACCCAATTGCGGCTGAGAAACGTCGAATGAATTCGCGAAGTGCTGGAGGAGATTAAGAAGCTCGGCGCGTTCATGGGCACTTAAGGTGTCGGCGATGGAACTCGAGAAGGTGTCACTCGATGAGCACTCCAGTGGGGAAAGGGCATGAAGTTCGGTCGAGGCGCTACTGCACGATTCGTCTGGCATGCTAAGGAATAAAGAGGAATTGAGGTGCTCCACTCGACCGAGACATTCGCCGGCAAGTAGCGTAAGCGGTGCAGAAAGGGGGTTGTGAACGAAAATATTGCTTTAGCCCGCAGTGACGTCGAGTGTAGCGAAAGGCAAGGGAACGGCTCTGCGGTTCATGAAAATACCGGAAGGTGTAAACATTACTGTAGCATCGTTATAGTCATCGCAGCAAACCGGGACAACGGCAAGAGAGGCTGGCGGAATTTCAGTGTCCTCACGCACGACAAGTTTTGGCGACCGCTCAAGGGTTTCGTGCAAAGGTTCGTCACACAGGTGCGAAAATTGAACTTCAGCGCGTGCGCAGTCGATGATGGCATGATGATTTGACAGAAAGCCCCACCCGAGGATAACGTCATGCGAGCACACCGAAAGGACGATGAACTCGACAACGTACATAGAGCCTTGGATGAATATGCGGGCCGTACAGGTGCCAAGAGGTCGAACTTGTTGTGCGCTAGCTGTACGAAGCGATAGTCCAGAGAGCGGCGTGGTCACTTTGCGTAGGGAGCGGCAGAGCTGGGCGGCTATAACAGAAACGGCAGCACCTGTGTCGACGAGGGCAAAGGTAGAAACACCATCGACAGATATAGCGACGACGTTAGCTGGTGAAGTGCGAGGACTTGAGCATTTCGACGACGGCGCAGTTCTTGCCTCTGGAACTGCGGCGTTCAGTTTTCCCGGTTGGAGAAAGCGGGTCTAGGACGCATTGGGGACAGTGATCGCCTGCGAGGCGATGGGGAGCGGGGAGAGTGAGTTTGAGGCTGGTGTGACCGAGACTCAGGAAAGTTAGTGTATCCATACTGCGGTGAGGGATAGGGAGCAGGTATGTGCATGGGCTGTGGGTCATACGGTAACGGCCGAGTAGCGTCGTGGAGTGGTTGGAAGCGACGGCGACAATATCGTGCCACGTGTCCTGGAGTACCGCAGGTGTAGCAGACCGGTCGATTGTCAGGAGTGCGCCAGGAATCGCTGACTCGTGGTGCGTCCCAAGGTGTCGAAAATGGGGCGGAGTGGGTAGCGACTGAAGACATGGGTGGCAAATGCTGCTGGCGGGGTCTGCTACGTACCACCTGGGCATACGTGAGAGGCGCGGCCACGGGCTGCATAGCCGACGCATGGGCAACAGGCATGGCCACAGGCTGCTGGTGGGCAGCGACGGGAACAGCCTGAGCTACCTCTTCGGCAATAACGTCGCGGAGTGATGAGGGCAGACGAGAGGACGGCGGCTGCTGCGTGAAGGGAATCAACGACAGTTGCCGAGCTACTTCTTCACGCACAAAGTCTTTAGTCTCTTGCAGGGTTGGTGAGTGGTTGGGAACAGAAGTGAGACTGGAGAGCGAGTCGGCGTGTGAGGAAAATGGCCGAGTCAGGGCGCGCTGCTTGTTCAACTCGTCGAAACTTTGACACAAAGTGACAAGTTCCGCAACTGTGGCAGGATTACGGGCCAGGAGCAGCTGATATGCACCGTCATTTATCCCTTTGAGGATGTGTTGAATCTTCTCCGACTCGGGCATGGTGGTGTTCACACGGTTGCAAAGACCAATAATGTCTTCGACGTAGCTGGTGAAATATTCCGTTGGCTTTTGTGCGCGAGTCCGCAAGCGTTGTTCGGCTCTGGACTTGCGGACTGCGGGTCGGCCAAAAACGTCAGCAAACAAGGTTTTAAAGATGGACCACGTCGTGATGTCGTTTTGTGGTTCTAATACCACATTTCGGCCACGTCAGTGAGGTAAAAGATGACGTAAGTCAATTTGTCCGCGTCATCCCACTTGTTGTTTGCGCTCACCAGTTCATAGTTAGCGAACTAGTCTTCCACGTCGGTCTCATAAGCTTCGCTAAAGACCTTGGGCTCTCGCAAACGAAGAACGCCGGGGTTGCTGGGGGATGGAGTGGAAGAGCCAGGTTGCGCGTTGTTGGTAGCCATGATGGGAGGTAGCGTTCGGTTGCGCAGCTCCAGGTTCAGGCGACGGCGAATGGCAGCACCCAGGTTCAGGCGACATGGAATGTCAGCACCTTCCACCAATTGAAAAAGGGTTTATTGACGACTGTTGCGACGGTGGTCCTACGAAGAAACACGATCGTGCAAGAGCAACGGTCAAGCAGATGCCAGCGATGATCAGCACGAGCCGAGCGAGCGAAGCCCAGCACCCAGTACCCAAGCGGTGGCGATGTTGCTTGCCAACGACGCTCTTTCTTCTTCACAATTCTTTCTTTCTTTCTTTCTTTCTTTCTTTCTTTTTTTTCTTTGTTTCTTTCTGTCTTTCTTTCTTTGTTTATTTATTTGTTCATTTTTTTGTTTATTTATTTGTTTATTTGTTTATTTCTGCCTTTATTTTTATTTTTTTATTTCTTTCTTTTTACGGTACTTAAACCACAAACAAGCAGACGCATTGTTGCAGAGGCCCGCTTCTGCAACTCATTTTTTTAGAAACTTGAGCATTACTGTACAAACTGGCAGGAAAAAAGTGGAAATGGGGCGAGACAGTTGTCTGAAAACATACATGCCACAAGAAGAAGAAAGGAAGCAGAGCTTTAGATGCCATGCACGAGCCGCGAGGCCGCTTAAACGCCAGGATGCAGGCGAGTTATATCCCGTGCCCCTTTGTACACTATTACTTTCATTAATTCCCTGCAAATCTTAGTTTCCACGCCTCGGCCTTGTCGCTATCTATGTCCCTGCACTGCTATGTCCTCCATGCTCCCTTTGCTGCTTCGATGCATTCCTGCTTTAGAGGCATGACCCGTCTTGGCGGTTGCAGCAAATGCAACCACTTGAGCGGAAACACTTGAGCGGTGGTGGCCGAGGTTTTCTGAATGCGAAGGGCCATGCAATGTGTGCATTCCTAATGCAGGCACCGTAATTAACCCGCGCCGCGTTCGCGTTCTTGCTTGTGCGCTCTCACGCACGCTCATACACCGCCACTTCCACAACTGTTTCTCTTCTCGGCGCGTTTTCACTGATTCTACTCCCGCCTCTCCCGCACAACTGCTGTAGCGACTATAAGCTCGATTCTCCGCGGAAGAAGCTTCAACGCTGTAACCGCCGTCTTAGTTGCTGCGAATGCAGCGCGTGTGCATGTATTCTGCGAGTGAAGCGGTTGGAGTATGCGTATACCGCGAATTTTCAGTTATAATGTGACATGTTATAGCCGGACTGGCTGTGGGTGCAAACTCAAAAAGATTTCTCAGGTGTAACTTTTATCTTACTGCTGGGGTTTTACGTCCCAAAACGGGAATACAATAAAAAGGTGCCTTAGTAGATGGAGGGTTCCGAAAAATTTGGAACACCTAGCGTTCTTTGTCGCGCAGATAAATATAAGCGCACACGTTTTTAGCATTCCGCCGCCACATATGCGTAGTCACTACGACCAAGATACGAACCCCCGCGACCCTTGGATCAGCACTGGAGCACCATAGCCCCCTAGACTGCCGCGGATGGTTATATTTTACTCTTCTAAACTTAGTTATCCCGATCAAAATGTACGAGTGGCTTGCTAAGGCTATGCACACCATGTTTGATCAAATGTCCACCTGGTCACGTGATGCCGCAGCGTCGAGGTTCCGAGCGAGCGCACCTGCAATGCCTCTCAGCTGTGGATCCCTTGGCGTGACGTCACGCCTGCCACATTTGCGTTCTGACAACGCAAGGTCACTGCAATGAGATGAATGCCCTTAAGAGACAGCGTAGCTGAGCGCTAGCTAAATAAAAAACCGGGTAAATATAGGCGCCACGGATCTGCATATGACGCGAGGGGCAATTTACAGATATATGTGGACAGCATGCAAAGTATATATAATTCGCTGTTGCAAGTTTAGCTCTACAATTGTCAGGTCTAGCTGTACAGTAAGAAAAACTATTATTCCAACCATTTTGGCAGTGTTATCAGATTAAATGGCTGGGATTTTTTTCTCATGATCAGAAATTCTGTATCTGGCGTTTGTGACTGCAGCCATGTCACACTTGCTAATTGAAGTGTACTCGTATTTTCTTTTCTTTCAACCTGAACCATTTTTTGCTCAGTTTAACTTATTCAAATATGGCTTTTTTATTCTATGTGCAGTACAACTCAGCCGTAAGTTATTCCCCACTGCCCGTTCCTTGCCATAAATGAGTTTTGTAGTCACGGTAGGGTATTACCTTTCCAATAGCTTATTAGCTTTACATGCGCATTATTTATTTTATTTTCATGTATTCGCTCGTCAAGGAGGACGCGGCGCCACGTCTGTCTTGTTCATACGATCTTCGAATGGCTCCTGCTTCCTACAATGATCATCAAGTGAATTTTTCGAGTGCGCGTTCAGCTTTGTTTGTGTCGCATCAGAGAAAGTGCCAGGACTATTTTTATGCCAAAACCTGCTGCGTGAGTGGACTATTTTCACGTTCTGGAACGTTTTTTCTCCGGAGCTGGCCACCGCCTGGGCTAAGCCTAACGAGGTAAGCCCATGCCGGCGCGACGCCAGCCACGTCGCCGTTCCCGGGTGCCCTTTTCGCTCTTCTCAAGGCTTATTTTCAGAAAAAATGAAATATCAGGTGGTGAGGGAGGACATAACCCCCGAAGAGGTGACAGAAAACCGAGGTTGACAGTCTGCAGGCGCCAGAAGAGCTGGCGCGCGCTCACCAGGCGCTAATCCTAATGGTGCTACTCTCAACGAGACGAAGTCGACAACGGCCGAGGCCCCGTGAGGCCGCAACAGTGGCAATAACATCAAGGCTAGAATCATCCGCGCTGGCCGGATGCCTCAGCTCCCCAGGGAGGATACGAAGATCGTGATCCGGCCCCGCAGTCTTGACAATATTGAGGCCCCGCGGAGGCCTCAATATTGTCAAGACTGGCTGCACCGTGGTGGCTGATGCAATCCTGGCAGCCGCAAGCATCTGCGCCGAAGATTTGCGGGGCGACACGCTATGCCCCAACGTGCAGCAGAATATTATGGTTGTCAGCACACCTAGAAGGAAAAATGCCAACCACTACGTCAAAGTTCGGCAGATCGTCATCATGGGCCGAACATACGAGGTCAGTGCCTACAAGGCCGCCCCTCATTCCACGTGCAAGGGCGTGATCCGAGGTATTCCACATGTAGACGGCCCGAATGATATTGACAACAAGATCGTAAATGAAAGAAATCCACTCGCCCTGGCAGCCAAGCGCATAGGCAGCACCGGTACGGTAATCGTCGCCTTCGACGGTAATAGAGTCCCAAACTTTGTACGCTACGGCCCCACCCTTGTGCAATGTTCGATTTATCGCAAGAAAATAGACATTGGCTATGCTTGTGGTCGGCTCGGTCACCGTGCTGATGTGTGTCCCAGCCCAGGCGACGTCGTATGCCGGGGCTGTGGGGCTTCAAATCCTGGCGCACAACACGAGTGTACCCGCAAGTGCAGGCTGTGTGGTGGGCAACACCTCACGGCTGACAAGGACTGTAGGCAAAGATTCCAGATCCCGTATGTCGTGCGACGAAAGCGCTGGGAAAAGTCTCGCGCCACCGACCAAGGCCAAGCCACGGCACCACCATCACCCCACACGGATGGGCAGGACTTCCAGCAGTCACGCGGTTCCGGGGGTCGTTCCAGGCGACGTTCTCGGTCCCATTACAGGGGCCATCCCCGGTCCCGGAGCCGCTCCCGGTCTCGAGGAGGAGCGCGGCGCTACAAGTCTGGGAGCCGCTCCAGGTCTCGATCCAGGTCTACCGGGCGTCAACAGCAGCCTAGTGGGGTGTCAGCGAGAAGCAAGAAGTCGGGCTCTGTAACCTGGGCCGAAGGAGGGCCAGCTGAGGTAATGTCGGGGTCACTCCCAGAGCATGCAGAGAGCGCGCGCGAGATTTCCCAGCTGATACGCGAGAACGCTGCGATGAAGGAAACCATAAACAGGCTTTTCTCCGAAATTGCCGAGATTAAGAACGCGAGAAACCCACCACCGTAACCCGCCGCCGCATGCGTCGCCGATACAATGCCCTACTCATGGAGGTGCACAGCACTACAGCCGGCGACAGCAGCAGTGAGGGTCAAAGTGCTCCCAAGAAGAGGGCCGTCGCCTACGAACAGGAAGGTGTAGCGATTCGAGTCAGGTCTGAGCTTCGAGAAACGCTATCCGCACTCAGTGGAAGCATCAATAAGCTCGGGGAGAATTTCGCCCAACTGCAGATCACCCTGGCCGCGCAAAACGACTGATTATCCAAGGTAGAGTCGTTTCTCGAAAGCGTAGTGAAACCAGCTCGGACCTCAACCGCCGTCGTATAACCCCAGCCCGGCGCTACGGGCCCCATCGTCCACGCTATTCTTAGCCAATCTGAGGGCAGCACCAGCCCACAAAAGCACCAAGATGGCCAAGCCAAGTGAGACGTTTCTCATTTGGCAATGAAACGGCAGGGGCTTCCCTAGTAAAAAGGCGTCCTTGCAGCAGTACATTTGATGCTCTAGCGAAAAACCCCTCGTCATTCTGCTTCAGGAAACATTAACTCCAAACGTCACACTGACTGGTTACAAGCCCTTCTCGCGTGATTCTGTTGGCCGGGGCGTCTGCACCTTGGTCAGTAACAAGCTCACACACATCTCTCACGACCTCAAAATGGCCACCAGCAGCGCCGAATATGTCATGACCGAGATTCTGCCGCCCAGCTCGGACTGAAGCAGCATCTTTTTTCTCAACGTCTACAGTAGCCCTAAGGACCGACGGCAGCGCTTCAGGGCCCTCATAAAGAAGGCCGTCCACTTGGCAGGTCCCAACCGCCTGGTTGTGGCGGGCGATTTTAATGCTCCGCACCACACTTGGGGCTACCCGTACAATACCAGCAAGGGCGCGGAACTGTGGCAGAACGCGCCGGACATGGACCTGACTCTAATCACCGACAAGGCCTTTCCTACTCGGTTGGGCACCTCATCCTGCAGAGACTCCACTCCCGACTTGACCTTCGTCAAGAATCTCCCCGATGTACAGTGGGCCAACTCAAACATTGACTTAGGTAGCGACCATTACGTCCTGGTGACGCAGTTCTTAGTGGTCCGAAAAAGGGCACGGGAGTTTTCTTGGACAAACTGGGACCAGTTTCGTAAAGTCTGCAGTGACCGACCCCTACCTGCAACCAGGCCAAGCATACAGTAGTGGATTAGCCAGCTCAGAGAGGACGTCATAAGTACCACGAAGAATATTAGTACTGACCTTCCGGTTGAAAAAATGTACAGCCACCGTGCCCACCTGTTCGAGGCCAAGCAGTCACTTCTCGCCCGCTGGAGAGGCCAGCGCCTCAATCTCAGGTTGCGCAAGAAAATCTCCGACCTAAACAAGACCATCGAGGAGCACTGTCGCGTCCTCTTCAAGCAGCAGTGGGACGAGGTGTGCAACTGGGTAGATGGCCAGATGCGTAATGGCAAGACATGGAACTCGCTCAAGCACCTGCTCAGCGAGACTAACACCAAAACTAACCAGCGGAACGTACTAGCGCGAGCCATGCACGAAGCCAAGCAGTCTTCTTCAGAAGAGGAGGTTTTGAAGCAGCTGGTGCAAAAGTACCTCCCTGTCGACTCGAACCCCGCAACAACGTACCTCGAGTACTCAGGACTGGCCAACACTGAACTGGACGCCGAGATATGCCACGAAGAGGTTCGGCAGGCGCTTCATGGGCTTAATGGGAGGTCTGCTGCGGTCCCCGACGGCATAACTAATAAGAGCCTGCGCAACCTGGACGACCGGTCAATCGACTACCTCACCGAGGTCATCAACGAGGCATGGAAGAGCGGCGAGGTCCCCGACCCGTGGAAGGTCGCACGCACCGTGCTCATTCCCAAGCTGGGGAGGTCACCGAACTTGGACAACATGCGCCCCATTTCGCTCACATCCTGCGTGGGAAAGGTACCCGAGCATGTGGTCCTCAATAGGTTGACTCGGTACCTGGAAGACAATGGGCTCTACCCGTACACCATGATTGGTTTTCGGGCCAATCTTTCGACGCGAGACGCTATGAAGCTACTCAAGCACCAAGTCATCGACTGCAACACTCGAGACATGCGGGCCATTCTCGGCCTCGACTTAGAGAAAGCCTTCGACAATGTTACTCACTCTTTCGTGTTGCGGTCGATTGCTGAGCTCGGCCTTGGAGTCAGATTCTACAAATATGTCAAATCGTTCTTGACCCGTAGGAGAGCCACCCTCAGTGTGGGAGACCTTGTCTCCGAGGAGATGTAGCTGTGATCGCGCGGCACACCACAAGGGTTGGTGATATCGCCCACCCTGTTCAATCTTGTCATGGTCAGGTTGTCTAAGAGGCTCTCATGTATCGAAGGCATTTACCACACAATTTACGCGGACGATATTACCATTTGGTGCACAGGTGGCAGTGACGGGCAAGTCGAGCGCTCCCTGCAGGAGGCCATAGACACCACGAAAGATTACCTCCGTCCCACAGGCCTGAGGTGTTCCCCAAGCAATTACGAGCTCCCCCTTTACCAACCCACTAGGCGAGGGCCCAAGCCCAAAAACTGGCAGCCGATCTCTAAGAGTGATATCAAGCTCTACACCGGAGATGGCAGCGCAATACCCAGAGTCGACTCCATTCGGGTCCTCGGCATGACCATCGAGTCCAATGGTTCCAACGGCAAGACTATACTCAAGCTCACCGCCAAGACGGATAACGCGGTTCGGCTGGTTCGGCGGGTGGCCAACCGCTACCACGGCCTCAAGGAAAACAACCTAATCCGCCTGGTCAATGCCTTTGTGCTCTGCCACTTTTTATATGTCGTGGCCATGGACAATGGGCAGCGTGCCGAGCGTGACAAGATCAACGTCTTGCTCAGAAAGATTACCAAGCGGGCCCTCGGTATCCCGATCAGGACGCGCACCGAGCGCCTGCTCCAGCTCGGTGTACACAATACGTTGGAGGAGATTGCCGAAGCGCAGGAGCGGGTCCAGCTCGCGCGCCTTTCGAGCTCCCAGACCGGCAGACATATACTCCGAGAGCTAGGTCACTCTCCGGCTGAAGTGGGCGAGAGATGAGACAGGTGCCCCGTGAGATTCGTGACCTCATCACCGTGGCACCGATACCGAGGAATGTCCATCCCGAGCACAATCGTGGTAGGCGACGGGCTAGAGCTGCCACTCTTCTCAAGCAGATTCACAGTGAGGATCACGGCGTCAGCTTTGTCGACGCGGCAGCGTACCGTGGGAGCGGCGCCTTCTCCGCAGTCGTCGTCGACTCCAAACAACAAATCGCCAACTGCGCATCGGTTCACACTGACGATCCGACGATTGCCGAGCAAGTGGCCTTCGCCCTGGCCATCCTGGAAGGTGAAAGGGAGGTCCTCTATAGTGACTTTAGGTCAGCTATTCGTGCTTTAGAGCGCGGTGTAATCTCCAAGAAAGCCATGCGCACGCTCCAAAGTGGTGGCCGTGACGGCATCAAGTACCACGTACTGATTTGGTTCCCTGCACATGTTGGACAGGTCCAAGGCGCTCCCCCCAACCTCAACGAGTCTGCCCACGAGGCCGCGCGCGTACTAACCGACCGCGCGGGTTCCGGGCAACGATTCAGGGCCAACGGGGTTGCGGAAAACAGGGACGCGACTGCCACGTACAACGAAATAACAAAACATTTTTACCTCGCGCGGAAGCTATATCCACTCCCTCATCCAAATCTTAATAGGCCACAGGCCCTTACGCTCAGACTGCTGCAGACCGACACGTACCCTAACCTGAGATCCGTTCATGCTATTTATCCTGACGTGTTTCCCAATGACGCTTTCCCCGCATCTTGGGATGTATCCACGCTGGCGCACATGCTCTGGGAGTGCAAGGCAATGTACACTGTTATGCCAGCGAGTCCTCGTCAAACGTCCGTGCCTCTGAAAAAGGCAATATGGGTCAAGGCCAGCCCGCAGTCCGCCTGGCGCGATCAACTCGACGGCGTGAACACGCGCGGCGCATCTCTGGCCCACGTGCATTGAGTCATCGGCGCACGTGACAGCGAGCCGGCGTCCTCGTGTCTGGTGGTCTGACGCATGGCGCGGTGACCCCATTGGAGGAATCTGCCCTGACGACCAGCGGCGCTTTTGATTGGACATTCTGGTTGGACCCGGTGTAAATAAAAGAAGCCCTGCGGCGCGTCGTGATCGGCAGTCCTATGAGAGAGGAGTCCCCATATCGGAGAGCCGACATGTGTGTGAATCAGCGGTCTTAAGCGAAAAGTTGACCTATGTATTAGAGAGGAGAGCTCGGCTCTTCGAGTCTCTGTCGGCCCCAGTGCCGAAATTGTAACGCCTCTGTATATATGCTGTACATAAACCTTGTTTAACCCACCGTCGTCTCGTCCGCTCGTCTTATCAGCTCTGCGCAGAAGCAGTCGCGGGCTGAGAAACATACGCTACCAAACGGCTGGTGACCTTCCCGGTGGAGTTGAAAGCAGTGGCGCCTTCGGGACCGTGTCGGCGTCCCCGTCTTTCGCAACAGTGGTGGCTTCGGCGGGATTAGGCCGTCATTCGCAACAGTGGAGGTCAGCGGTGGGATTCGGAGGTGGCTTCGCAACAGTGGTTGGCAGCTTCGGGATCGACCGGCGTCAGCGACATCGATGCGGTGAGTGCCTGATGTTTTCCCCTCAGTTCACCAGACTACTCTAGCTCAGGTTGTAGTAGTTTAGAGAAGGGCTGTGTGAAGCATTGAAGTGAGCTTTGATCGTTTCAAGCCAAGTCGAAGCGCTTTGAAACCAAAGTTAATGCGGAGGGGGTAAACACGGGAGTGTGCAAAATTGCTTGCGCGTCTTGCTAGTAGGCTTATAGTGGGTACGGCAAGTAGATTCTTAACAGGGGCAAACAGCAAGAGGCTAGTGTGAACGATGGAGAACCTTAAAGTGAAGGAACTCATCGAAATTTGTGGGGAACTCGGCATTACTTTGGGCCGTGCGAAGCGAAAGCAAGCGATCCTTGAGATCATGAAGGATGAGGGAGTGTCGGCTGAGGAAGTCGATGAGGCCTGGGTGGATATCAAAGCACGCCGCGAGGAGGCTGAAAAGCGAGAAGCTCGCGAACGTGAAGAAGCTGAAAGGCGAGAAGCTCGCGAACGTGAAGAAAGGCGAGAAGCTCGCGAACGTGAAGAAGCTGAAAGGCGCGAAGCTCGCGAAGAAGCTGGAAGGCGCGAAGCTCGCGAAGAAGCTGAAAGGCGCGAAGCTCGCGAAGAAGCTGAAAGGCGCGAAGCTCGCGAACGTGAAGAAGCTGAAAGGCGCGAACGTCGCGAGGAGGCCGAGAGACAGGAGCGTCTCGAGTTGAAACGACTAGAATTGGCAATCCTACAGTGTTCGCAGGCGCCTAGCGTAGCTTCTCCGACGATTCAGGTCAGCGGTATTAGAATTCGCGATCAACTGCCACCGTTCGTAGTAGGCGAGGACATGGCGAAGTATCTCGTCAAGTTTGAACACGTCTGTGAGCGAAATGCTTTGGAGCAGTCTCTTTGGGCGCGGAACCTGCTAGCTCTTCTTCCCGGCGAAGTGTCCGACGCGATAACTTGCTTGTCGAGAGAAGCGTTTGAGAGCTATGACGAGGTTAAGGAAGTGCTCTTGAGACGTTATAAGTTGTCACCCGAGGCTTTCAGGCAAAGGTTCTGGTATGCTAAAAAGGGGAATGAGTCACACGTTGACTTCGCGTTTCGTCTTAAAGCCGATTTGATTGAATGGCTCAAGGGCGAAGGTGTTTATGACGACCGCGATAAAGTGGTGGAATGCGTCGCATTGGAGCAATTCTACCGCTGCATCGAGGAGGATGTCAAACTTTGGCTGCAGGACAGACTTGGGGGCGTACAGTTAAACAAGGCAGCTGAGTTAGTTGAGGAGTATTATACTCGCCGAAAGTTGCATAGCAGGGCAGTGCGCGTTGAAAAGGATGAAAGGAAAGAGGGCTTTTCAAAGAAACCTGATCAACGGAGACCCGATCCGCACCGTAATTTCAAGAAGGACCCGTCTCTTACGAAGGACAGTGTAGGGGAAGGGCAAACAGAAGCGGAGAAATCGAGTGAGGTTTCTACCACACAGGCATTTGAATCGGAAAACAAACGGAAGCCGCTAATCTGCTACAACTGCAAAAAGGAAGGACACATCGCGAGAAACTGTCAGGAAAAGTTTGCTTTCGCAACGATCCGAGAATCAGAAAAAAACATTCGGTTGTTGGAGCCGTATCTCCAAGAAATTAGGGTGAATGAGAAAAGGTGCCGAGCACTTAGAGACTCAGCGGCAACCATGGACGTTGTCCATCCTTCATTGGTGTCTCCGGATGACTTCACAGGAGAATGCGCGTGGATCAGGCAAGTCGCCGAGGAGCAGAGTGTGCGCTTACCAATCGCCACGGTTGTCATTGAAGGCCCGTTCGGTGAGCTTCGCACCGAAGCGGCTGTGTCTGCCGCGCTAAATGATCGTTTTCCTTATCTTTTCTCCAACAACTCGGAGCAGCTTCTCAAAGAGCAGGGCAAATCGTTCTTCCCCAACTTAGCGTGCATGGCTCTCACGCGATCGCAAGCGCGAAAGCTTTCGCGGAAGCTGGATCTGGTTCCATGCGGTGAACTCTCAAGTGACCTTGTCGGCGGGTCGACGGAACCCCAGAAAGGAAAGTTTCCGCATGAGTCATGTGAGCAGTCACGCGAGCGGCCCGTCGCCGAACCGGCCGGCGCGGTTTCCGTAGAAAGGGGAGACGACATGGCGCCATTGAGTCAGAGCGAGGGGGTTGCAACGCTCTCGCCTGTAGCGGAAAGTTTGAGCGAGCTGCCGAGAGTTGATCGAGAGACGCTCATTCGAGAGCAGCGTGAGGATCTCTCGATTGAAGCGCTAGTGGAAAGCCAAATTGAAGCGCTAGTGGAAAGCCAGAAAAACGCGGCACAAGTGCTGTCGAAGGAGCGCTACGAGAAATCGGGGAAGAAGCGCACTTTTGAAGTTGATAATCAGGTAATGCTGCTGCAGCCGTCCAAAAGGAACAAGCTTGAGGTTGATTGGGAAGGGCCCGCCACAGTATTATCGAAGCCTTTCGATTCAAATTATGAAGTGAAATTAGGAAGGCGGCCGGACAAAATTTACAACTTGATGAAACCATACGTTCAACATCAAGCGGTCGTAAATCTGTTGTTGAATGCTTCAGTGGAAGAGGAAGCAGAAAATTTGAGTTCTAGTGAGGTAATCGAGGGGGGATCGAAAGTAATCCGGGAGCAGATAAACCTAGAGCCTAGCTTAAGTGAAGGAGGACCTGAGAAAGAGGACCTGAGAAAGATTGGTTCCGAGTTTGAAGACGTGTTTTCGGACCGCCCCGGAAACATGAGGGTGATCGAACACGATATTGAGCTAAGCGGTGAGGAGTCAATCCGTAGCAAGCCGTATCGTTGTTCCCCTGTGCAACGTCGAAAATGTGAGCCGCTCTTGGTGCCGCATAGGTATCGTCGCCTAAAAGTGGCCGGTTACTGAAGTGGAGCATGTTGCTCCACAGCGCAACTTTGACGTTCGCTAAAGAAAAAAAAAGGAAAGGTAAACGCTAATGCAGGTGCATTGAGCAGTGCGTTCCAGCTAGTAACTTCTCAACCTTTCGGTTTCTCGCTGGCGATTCGGGGCAAAATTTTGACCTCATCACGACCTGGGCTGAGCGCTCTCGTTCAGAGTAATCTCAAGGGGCCAACTTTGTGGTATTCTAATTTGTTACGTTGTTGTACATGGGAGAAAAAAAATTGAGTTGTCATTTTAAGAGTCTTGTGTCCCACATGTGCCTCTTGATGTAGAGGGAACAAAATTCCGATAGACACGTGGATAGGTATATGTTGTACTATACTTTGTCTGGTGTTCTGTCGGGTGACCGAAGGCACTTGCGTGTGTCGTGTGTTGTCTGTTGTCGATCCGTTCTTGGCAAGTTGCAGAACCATCGACAAGTGCTGAAACCGAAGATGGTCAGAAGAGACGAGTGAAGCTGGTCGACAAGTGGTGGCGACAAGCCAGTGGAGCTGGGATCCGTCGTCAAAAATGGGATGTGTTCCCGGAACAGTCTGGAGCTGTAGTCTTCCCATGGCCCTGGAGGCGAACCTGGAGGGACCTGGCGAACGAGCGCACCTGACATCCGAGCCCCGTGGAAGCAGCTCGTCTTTCCGGTACATTGTCTGGCGGCGGGGGTGCTGTTATGCCAGCGAGTCCTCGTCAAACGTCCGTGCCTCTGAAAAAGGCAATCTGGGTCAAGGCCAGCCTGCAGTCCGCCTGGCGCGATCAACTCGACGGCGTGAACACGCGCGGCGCATCTCTGGCCCACGTGCATTGAGTCATCGGCGCACGTGACACGGAGCCGGCGTCCTCGTGTCTGGTGGTCTGACGCATGGCGCGGTGACCCCATTGGAGGAATCTGCCCTGACGACCAGCGGCGCTTCTGATTGGACATTCTGGTTGGACCCGGTGTAAATAAAAGAAGCCCTGCGGCGCGTCGCGATCGGCAGTCCTATGAGAGAGGAGTCCCCATGTCGGAGAGCCGACATGTGTGTGAATCAGCGGTCTCAGGCGAAAAGTTGACCTATGTATTAGAGAGGAGAGCTCGGCTCTTCGAGTCTCTGTCGGCCCCAGTGCCGAAATTGTAACGCCTCTGTATATATGCTGTACATAAACCTTGTTTAACCCACCGTCGTCTCGTCCGCTCGTCTTATCAGCTCTGCGCAGAAGCAGTCGCGGGCTGAGAAACATACGCTACCAAACGGCTGGTGACCTTCCCGGCGGAGTTGAAAGCAGTGGCGCCTTCGGGACCGTGTCGGCGTCCCCGTCTTTCGCAACAGTGGTGGCTTCGGCGGGATTAGGCCGTCATTCGCAACAGTGGAGGTCAGCGGTGGGATTCGGAGGTGGCTTCGCAACAACACTAACCCCAACACTACATCGGTCAGGTGGGAGGCGGCCCTACGCAGCTCCCTCCTGGCCGACCAACTTTGGGCCGTCCAGCAGGCCCGTGGAGCGGCCGATAAGCTTGGCCTAACGGTCCCGACGTGGGAGTCGCCCGCTGCGCGCTGACGCGCGCCTTGCAGGACCTCAATAAAGTTTCGCAACCAACCAACCAATTCACTCGTCAAGGTTAGTTTCTTCAAGTTAATTGCTTGTGTTTGCTGTTCAGGCTAATTTACCTTCCTACTTCAATGAATAGATTGAATGAATTGGATGTATGGACAGATGGATGTAAGGGCGGGTTTGTAGATGGACATCTATTTTGTTGAAATACCTTTTTGAATTACTAATTGCTGCTTTTTTACATCAAAGTAGCAATAATAAAAATACTCGCCTTGATTTACTCGTGAAAAGTACGATATCAGTATGAGACCCGCCATAATGCCGGACTCCGCGTCAATTCAAACGCCCTGAAGTATACTGCATGTCGTGCAAGCGTGTTTTATGCAATTCGCTCACATAAAAATGCGTTACCGCCATGGCATTGTATCGAATTCAAGTCATAGAGCTTAGTGACTCGACACCACACCCAACAAGCTACCAGGTGAAATATAAATGTTTTATAAGTGCTCATCGTGTATACAGTGTGCACATGCGTACACACTGTACTCAATAAGCATGTACACGGTCACACTAGCCATAGTCTGTAAAATATCTCCAACATAATTGTCTTTCATCCATATACGCATCTGTCATTCGTTGTTCATTACAAAACCCGAGGGTGGGCAAGTACATTCTGAAAAAAAAAATCCATTGGCAAGTTGCCTTTTAGGTTTACTGTACATAGAGAAGGGGTCAAAAGTGGCCAGGCCAAACTGCCATAGGAATACAAGAGATATTGGCCGAGGTACTTTTGACCCCACCCTCCCTCTTTGTACCTTTTGATGGCGCTAAATTAGTATCATGAAAAGGAGACAAAGGGGAGGAAGTGAAGTATTAGTGGTGCTTCACTATTGTCTCTTCACTGCAGGGATTGCGAATACAAAGTGTGAAAATGTAACAACGTCACTATAGACACCACATTGTACTCGTATTTGCATGTCACATATCACCAACATCTGTTGCTGTCTACACCTTTGTGATAATACTTGGAATACGGGGGCTGTAATTGCAGCCAAAGTTTCGTAAGCGGGCTTGTCTTTTTCATGGCTGCAACCTTGAAGGCGAGACCTGTTGCCAAAATTTCGAGTACGGTGACATCCCGCGTGTTCCAAAAACTGTTGATTTCTTTCTTCAAACATTAATTTTGTCTTGAACTTGTGTCTTAAACAGCAATGTCGAATGACAGGTAATCATTCACCCTCTTCAAAATTAAGGTGGTGGCTGTTATCTAAACACGAAAAAATCCTTCGATCAGAATGCAAAGTTCTCTGTGGCACAAGCGATGCACGACGCCGTAAAAATGAATCATTACTTCATGAGAATCAAGGTGATGAAATCATTTGTTATAGTTACGGTGCGTTGAACATAACCGATGCTCGACATCACGCATGCGTCTTTTCTGAGACAGGATTAGAATAATATTCCTTCCGATCATGTGTTCTGTATCCCTATAATTTGGATTATATTATTTCTGTAAGTTCAGACAAACAGGGCGACCCGTGGTGCAATATATGTTTGCGTGATTTATTTAGTGTATACTTATCTCCACAACAACAATCATCATCGCAATTAAACCATGCATGATCATGGCAGAAGTAATCATGATTTGTACCTGCCGGAAAGCCGCTGGCTTTGTTGAATAGATGCCGAATTTTCTTAAGTGATTCTTAAAAGAGAGAAAAGAAGATAAAAGTGAGCCCCGTGACTGTCTGCATAATAGTGCGACACCTCAACAGTGGCTCACGAGGGAAGGAAACAAGGAGAGATTAACACGATAGGGATGATGACACCCACATACAGAAATAAAGATGAGATGGAAGAAGATCGGGACATGGTTGCAGGAGTACGAGGACTGGGCACCACTCAGCGAGAGCTTCACGGCGTCGGGAGATGGCAGAGGGCGAGCCTCTCGGCCAGAGTTGCGTTGTCGTCGGAGATTGCGGGGGCACAACCGGTCGTCACGGAATCCAGCGAACGAGTCAAATGCCGAATGGACACCCAAAAGATCTAGTTCCATTGTACAGATAAACCATGCAATGGAAAGTTTATTCGATTGATTTCATGACAATTGGTTGACTGTCAGAACCCCACAAAATGCCTTTTGGTTTGTACATTTTTGCTTTTGCTCCGAAAACTTGCCGCTAGTGGTCGCCTCACTTGGCTACCCGCTGAAGAATCTCAGAGCTGCCGTTCATGGCCGTAGTACGCCATGCCCTTTAATCACTAGGCAAACACGTTCTGCTCTCAGAGCCTGCCGAGAGACTGCCAAGAAGAAAGCTAGACGACTTCCAGCCCTGCAGGCCCCGCCACGGTGGTCTAGTGGCTGTGGTACTTGGCTGCTGACCCGCAGGTCGCGGGATAAAATCCCGGCTGTGGCGGCTGCATTTTCAATGGAGGCGGAAATGTTGTAGGCCCGTGTGCTCAGATTTAGGGGCACGTTAAAGAACCCCAGGTGGTCGAAATTTCCGGAGCCCTCCACTGCGGCGTCTCTCATAATCATATGGTGATTTGGGGACGTTAAACCCCACAAATCAATCAATCAAGCCAGCCCTGCAGTCTTACAATGATCATTTTGATAGTATATATTACTCTATTCTAACTAGTTTACTGGTAACGAATGCGGTCTAGGGTAACCTTCAACTACTTGTACATCTGGCGTCACTCTATCGTAGCTACCTGGCATTGTTGCATGTAAGCAAATTAATCGGCTTCTCCGTGTTTTCCGCAATTGAGTAACAGCCAGATGATGGATTCGTTCATGCGACAAAAAATAACAAAATTGGCAGTGATGTTAACTGTGTAGTCAAGCGATTAGCATAAGATACACTCTCCTCTTCCGCCCCACCACTAACTTCGTAATTAAACTAATGAAGTTCATTATCTCGAGTCTCCATTGCGAGGCCAACAGTACAGAAACAAAGAGACAGTGAGACACGCATAGTTCGTATATTTTTCTGCAACGAAGCAAATAATCCGGGTGCGTTGTGACCCTTATAACGTTAACGACGCATCCCGAGTCCCGGTTTCTTTTTTACGCTCGCAATATCCTCCGAGTCATGGCCCCCATGTACATTCAGTTATGTCACACATACTCGCAAACGACGAAGCAGACGTTCCCCGGACCAACCACTCTTGAGTAACAACTTAAAAAGAAACCATTGTCTCTTATTATCCCAAGGTCATTGATTTAAGACGCAATTACCAACACAGAAGGAAGGGTGGGGGAGGATTAATCCTTAACTGCCTCCCATTAGACGGCGGTTTCCGGACCATCTGCGGACTGATTGCTGCTGTCCAATGTATACGCGCCAGATGCAAGCTGTCCCATACTTGAACGGCACGGAACTCTTTATTTCGCAATGCCATGAACGAGACCATGTATACGCACGCTCTTGTTCACAGCTCGCCCATCGTATCGATCGTGCATCACCGCACGCGATCTGGTCGCTGCCAGTTCGAAACTGTCTTCGGCTTCGTGGAGAGTCGTTGCATTAACGACGACGGGTATACTACGACAAATAGTGTCCCCCCCCCCCCCCCACTGCTCTTTTACTGCTTGCTGGTACACTACTATTCGTGCATGCTGCTGCGCGCTGTGGTGCGTCACACTCCTCCGTGTGATTTCGGGCCTAGACTACGATATGCGTGTGTATCGCTGCTAGCTAGGCTGGTGCTCGTGCGGGAGGCGTCTATCAGAGAAGTTGCCGGGGACGGCAACCCATAAGGGATTGGAACCGGACTCACGGCGTCTTTGTGCGCATGGCGCTCGTGCAACTCGGTCGCATGCGCTGCAATCTTCCCGTGGATGAAACGCGTCCTTTCGGCGTCTTCTGTTGCACAGACCTCTTGTATGTTCCCAAAGTTGTGCACACAGTTCTGGAAAAAAAACAACAGAAACTGTCCCACTAGACGTTGACGCTGTATACGATCAAGTGCGTGTGCCGTTAAACGCTCTTTAAGTGCTTGAACACGGATCCGGATTCTAAAATTTGTCGGTCGCTTCAAGCGGAGCTTATGGGAGTTCGGGAGACTTTGCTGCCGCAGCCGGGAAAGTAATAGTTCACGTGACAAATACAATTTCAGTGGTTTCAGGCGCGTCCACTTTAAAAAGCGACACTGATATCAACTCCCCATTTTTTTGTTTTACTGTTGACTGTGTTGAGCACAAGAAGTTCACTTAATAAAACGAGGCCTTGATCTGAAAGGTTCAGCTAAAGAAATTTCGAATTCTTACCACCGTATGCACGAGGTAAGCGAGGCATACTGATTCGACGAATTAACTTCATTAAGCGCTCTCGAAATGGTAGGGATAAGTTTGACCCCACATACACATTGGCCAAGGGTTGTCACCCTTTGGCGGCTTACTCGACTCGCTGAACGGCCCACATTTGGTGCTTCAGCTCCGAGCCGAGTAACTTCCAGCGCGTGCGCAGACTTTCACTGCTTGAGGGTGCATAACTGTTATGATATAATATGCGTGGACACTCCAAGGTATATTCGCAAGAGCTTAGAAGTATAAGTTATCCCTATTTAAAAAGTTAGCTAATATACTTGAGCGTCAGTATAACCAAACAACCTTCAAGAAGCGCAGTATGATATATGCGGCCTTCTGCATGCAAACAGTGCCTGGGCCAAAGTGTTAAGACCTTTATTCCTCACAGTGGCCATATATACGAGTATGTACACATTTACCACCCGTTCATTATTATTCGTACGCTTTGTTACCCTGTACTCAGATATATTACTCGTACACGGGCGGGTGTTCTACAGCATATGCGAATCGTGACCACCGATAAGCATGGCAAGCTTAGAATCACGCCAGAAAACATTATCTAAGGAGGCGCAGAAGAATAGCAGGATAAGTCATCGCGAAGGCAAAATGGGCTACGAGTCCGTGTACGATGCATTGTTTACAGTGTTTTGTTCTCTCTGAAAGGATCTCGTCTCGTTTATTCTATTCGGTATGGCTACTGAAATACTTCACTTGAAACTTGAAATACAAACCAGGCTTGAGCCGCTGTTGGACAACACCGCTCCCAGGAAATGGTTGAAGCCGCGGTGAGCTTCGAACTCCTGCACTGAGCGAAGGAATCCTGAGCACCGAGCTCCGGGGAGAAAAACGAGGGGGAAACCCGCAGGGAAGGTGCAGTGGCATGGTTACCCAGATTGCGCCGTCAACAATGAGTGAGCTCCAGCAGGACCCTCTGTATATGAGGGGGAGGAGAAGTGGGAGTGAGTGGGAAGAAAGGTTGAACGGAAAGAGGAGGGAAAGATGAGATGGAAAGGACTGAATGGATACTCATGAAGGAATACTACTAACAATGGCAAGCGCGAAAGAAGGGAAACAATAAAAAGAGGGAGAGATACGATCCCGGACGAGCTAGAGAGACTGTCTCGCACGCAGGGCCCTTGCCGTCGAAGTGAGCGGGCGCCGGAGTTAGCAACTCTGGAGTCGACGCACGTTCCAGCCGCTTACACTTGAGTGGTTTACACGCTCAATATCGACACTGCAGGCCTCGGCGGAGTTGTTCTCTTCGTGGCCGACACCCAGACCAAGCTTGCCCGGCGGCGACGCGATTACCTTTGTTTTCTTTTCCTCCTTTCGTTGTTTATTTCTCCTTTGTTTTTCATGCGATACACTGCGACGCAAAACGCGTACGGATTGGAGTGCACAGTGCGGTGCTGGTCTTGAATGTAGAGCACCACTCCGCGCGAGCTGCGCTTTTTCGAGAAGTTGATGCAGTTCAGGCGATAGATAAGCGGGGCGAGGTGCATTGACGTAAATCGTCAATCAGTTCGGAGGTATCTCACAAGGTTGTGGAAGGGTTTGAAACAAGGTATTGACAAACACCCTTTCGTAGCCCAATACACAAGAAAGTCAGCGAGAATTTCGCAAAAAGAAAGCTACTTAGTTGCCGAAGAAAATATTGTTGGTCCTGGTGTGAAACCAGAACCAAGAAACTGTCAGAGCAATTTTTCTGCATATATGTAGAACGATTGCCCCTAAAAAGCATTGCTTCCTGGTTAGATCTCCGGACCAAGAAAAATATTTCGGCAGCTAAGAAACTTTATTTCTGAGAAATCCGGATTTCCTTGTGGCTTCAGGCTACGTTAGGGTGCTTGTGAATTACTCGTTCTTGGCGGAAAATGAATTCCGCGGTCGAGTTTGCAGAACCACGCAATGAAAATATATAGGAACTCGCATCCACTCATAACTGCATGTAGCAGGCTATACCAATCATAGGTTTCTGAAAATTCTGCGAAAGTAATGCTCCGATCAACACGCCAATAATGTATGTAGACAGGGGCCATTGCGCATGCTGCTGAAACTGTTTTAGGCCCAAGAAGTGATGCGAAAATCTCGTTCGATGAACTCCTCTCAAAGTAGCGCAGACGCGCGGTAATTTAATTTACCGTATACCTCATCCACTTCATACAAGAAGACTGCTTGCGATGCATGTAAACATTTTCATAAATGTCGCATATCGCTAGAGAAATAGAAGTGAGACGATGGTACTGCCAGGGCCAGCTGCCCAACGCCGATATGACACTAGCTTGTTGCCCCGAAATCCATTGCATGGCCGAGATGACTGACACTGAGTTTTGTGGACAAGAATCATGGCGAGACTACACTGAGCCTCTTTCTACGCATCGAACACTGCTGTTTTGTTTCTTTTCTGCCCGCTTAACCAGCGCAGCAGCGCTTTGCCAGCTCAGGCTCATGATATCGCGAGGGTGGATTTGCATTGCACTAGCTGTACTCAATACTCCCGAATCGGAGGTGATTGCACGTAGAGATCAAAGGGGGAGAAGCTGAGCGGGAGAGGTCGGGAGCTGGGGGTAGGGGGGGGGGGGCAGACATAAATGAAGAGAGATGTCTGGCTGGGCGTTCTCGATCACAAATGTGGCAGGCTTACGCTCTGATGCTATAGTTTGCGACTGGCAGCATTGTTATGACTCTCCCTTCGCACGTCTCTCACGCGCATATTCCCCAAAAACTGCCCTTTCCCCTATTCCTCTAATCGTGGCAAAAAAGGGAGGGGGGAGGAGGGGGAAGGGCCACGCATACTAG
The DNA here is from genome assembly GCF_043290135.1 of Rhipicephalus microplus. Taxonomy (NCBI): domain Eukaryota; kingdom Metazoa; phylum Arthropoda; class Arachnida; order Ixodida; family Ixodidae; genus Rhipicephalus; species Rhipicephalus microplus. The sequence goes on along the minus strand of NC_134701.1, from coordinate 241,780,396 downwards.
AATCCTAAGAAGGAAAAGCAACGAAGACAGAACGCGGCAGTCCCACCTCTCTACAGAGCCACCCACCGCCTTTCGCTCATCTCTTGTATACGCGCGCTGCGTATCGTTCAGTTGTTGTGATGCATCTCACGTATGAAAACTCAACGACCAAGACTGCGCCTCGCAGTGCCCGCTATCCACGTAATTTAGCTTGTAGCTCAGAACAAGTGATGCTTCGGCTGTCTCCCCATTCTTTTACATCTCGCGCATTGAATGGGCGCGCGTTTTGAAGCTTTGAATAGATATGAGCATACTTCAAGGGAACCGCACTTTTTTTGTTCGCCTCGTTGTTATAAACTGGCCGGCGTGACGGCGATTGAGCGTGGCGTATCGTGCCTGCATGTCTTCTTTACTCACGTTGCTTCATCGAAAGCAATAGAGTCGTCTTACCCCCTTTAAGGCAAGCCGCGCCTATGCACGGGCAATAACGACTGCCGGTCGTGAAACAAAAGCTAAACGGCTATTGTGTGAGTCAGTTTTTTTTCTTCACGTTAGAAAGTACGTGGAGAAACAGCAAGGTACTCGCCGCCAGTGCACGTACCACGTTTTCGTTATCCTGTGTACTCTAGGCCTCCGCGATCCAAACCAAATGCGTTTTCTACGGATAATGTACGGTTCCCAAAGCAGTATATATGTGATCGCCCAGAACTGCAAAGACTTCCGCGTTTCTTGACGTCCTTGTCAAGGTGGAGAGCAAGAAATGAGCCGGCACCTAAAAACAATGTCGCAGCGGCTCCTCTATTTTCCGTGTAATTAATGGCCCGGGTCGATTATTAAAAAAATACTTGAACGTCTCGCGTAGTACGCAGATCAAACGATAAAAACGGAAAAGAGAAAGGTAAATGATAATTCCGGGCTTTAACGTTCTAAAACCACGACAAAATTGATGCATGCCCTAATGGCGTGCCCTGGAAGTTTTGACCACCTGGTGTTTAACGTGCTGCGACATGGCACAGAGTACGCGAGCCTTCAGCAGTTCGTCTCCATCGAAATGCGACCACTGCGGTGAACGTGAGAAAGATTAATGAGGGCTAATGACTAGAGAAGATTATGAAAGATTGACCACAACAAGACATTGGCTGCGATTAGGTGCTAGTGAAACTACTGACAAAGGCGTGAAGATATACTTCAGCCAGAAAGTGATGTGTTTAGCAGTCCACACCGTATTAGTGAATGTGAACTTGAAGTCTTCTGCACTCTTATTCATGAATAAATAAAAAAATGGTCATGTGGTCAGAATTGATTCAAAACTTTTCACTTCAGTGTATTATTTTTTTTATCTCGCCAGGTTTTTTTTCGGTTGTTCAGAGCCCATACTTTAAATGTTAAATCGCGCACTTATGTGAGTACACGTTTTTTCTCTGGTTTCATGTGTGTCTCCGTGTCAGAACGAGTCTTTTGGGCCTTCTGAGTGTTCGTCTCGACCACGCCTCGTAGATTTCACGATTACAGTAACTAAACGACAGCGACAATGAATGCTTCGGCAGCGGCATGGATGATACTTTTCAGTGAGCATTGGGCAATTGCAGATTTTGCAGTAAAGGGACTGAAGGGGTGGGGGGGTTTGGGGGTGGAGGCATGTCTGGCGATGCACTATAAAGCTGGTTCTTACACTAAATACCAGTCCTAAGGCTAAGTGTATGTCGCAAGGACCTTTCTGGTAGATTAAAGTCTGCCGCATTTTTTGTCCCAATGGCCATCATCACTTTCGTGCGCTATACTACCATAACACAGGAAACACGCGTACAAGCGAGCGCGTATTGCGGTGATTAGAGGGCGTGCCGAAAAAGAGATACACTGCGTGGGTTTGTACGCCCTTACCACGATTACAGAGGAGGGCGAATGATGCCTAGAGTAGCGGGACAATGTCGCATGATATACATCTATGGATCGGGTTGAGGGGGCTCCTACGCCAGATTGGGAAATTCCATTCGTCTTTGGAAGTCAGTTGCAGACGGCGATACGGCTACCTCGTTAGATAGTGCAGGTTTCCAGGCGTCTAGGACGTTGGGCCGTAAAATGTGTGCGCGACTTGGACGGCGCACGCGGCGGGTTTTACGACGAAGAAAACAGTGCTGTGCCAGCTATAAGCTGGCGATGGAGCGACGTTCATGATGAGGGCATTTCTATACTACACACACACACACGGAAAAGCTATGCTAAAACTGTGAGCTTATCGAGTGTCGCAAAAGCCAGAAAATCATTACAATTGTATCTTTTGCTCGCGATTCGTTGGATATATTTCGTAGCTTTCGATCTTGCACAACTATCGTATCGCCGATTGGCTCATATGGGCGGAAATGTATCGTTCTTCGACATGCAAGCGCAGAGAAGAGTTTCTCATCGAGACATTTTATTCAACGCCACGACCCATCAGCAATCACCAATTTGGCCTGCGTATTCGTCTGAACCGAAAAAGAAAGAAAAAAAAACAACGTCGTGAAATTGTTGTGAGTTGATATCGACGATTAACTAAGCGCGGAGAGCTCTGTATATAAAACGAAGTGATATGTTAAAGATAGAGCTCAATATATGAGGACGGCTCACTTTCGTCACTTCCATATAACGCCGATTTCTTTATTTACCTCTCTTGTGAGGAACAGTAACCGTTGGAAGTGGAAATGTGGCAGCTAGGCGAGGCTCATAGGAGGCTTCAGAAATTTTTTTTTTCCTGACTCCATGCTCATCCTTCATTTGCGAGACTGCAAAGTTCTCAGTAAGTACCACAAAACCGCCACTGACTCTGAAAAAAAGTTGCGCTCGGATATCAGCGCTACGAGTTCACGAAGACAGTCTCTTCACAAAAGGCGGCTTGCCGAAGTTCTCGAAGTGTTGCGAAACCATGTGAAGAGTTGAATTGAGATGTGCGCGTTGCAATCACAAGTTTCGCTTGCATGAAGTTCGTACACCCTTTATTTTTTTTTCACAGTTAACCGCTCAACCTATATGTTTCTATATATTATTTTTCATACCTTCAACATGTCTTCTCCTTTTTCCATTCTGTAGTTTTCCCATTCTGCCCGCGAAGTCTTCCGAAGCTGAATTCCCCGCAAATAGCATAGTTGTGCGGTGAAGTATAAAACTCTCTTTCGCGCTAACTTCGAATTCGCACCTCAGAGTTTAGATGGTTTATATTAATATTCGTGGTGTAGTATGAGTCAAAGAGAGCTTAGTGTGCATTCCACAGGAAGCCTCATTTTGTAACCTTGTGTGTGTTTTTTCTTTACTTTATCCACAGCGTTCACATGGTGACTTTTGCGTCCATGTTTTCCCGCCAAGTTTCTTTCATCGTGAATCCGTACAAACTATATTTGAACAATCGGTCGCGCCCTTTTTACTTCTTGGGCGTAGTTACATTAGACATATAAGCGAATATTTTCATGTCAACCAGCTTAATTTTCGTTCTGTGTGAACGTTTCTTTTTTTTAATTTAGCTATCATGGTGAATTTCACAGCAATACTTACGAGCCCTGAGAAGGTGATGTTATTAACTGTTGTGTTTACTGGCATTAAAAAGCACAGCTCAATTAAGTCTAATGTGAGAGAGATGCGAACTCGAAAAAAAGAAAAAAAGCACAATTTCCCACACCAAGAAATGCACATACGGATTTTCTCGGTTGTTCACGTTGGTCGTGTAATAAAGACAGCTCCAAATTCGCCTTAAAAAATGAACGTCCTATTTCTTTTATTGTGAGGATAAATTAAAAAAAAAGACCTAGTAAAGCTTACGCTACATGCCTCAGTACGTTGGTTCACAGCAAAGCTGGTTGGCATGCCTAGCTGGCCCTGCCTTGGCTAGGCTTTTACTGTCTCACCCATATCTCTTCCGCTCCTCGCTATACTGGTTGGTTGGTTGGTTGGTTCCTCAACAACTTGGCGCAACCCACCTAGGGGGATAGGCCATGAATGGGACTGTGCCTTGCTTTTTAAATTAATTCACTTCTTAAAAGGAAGGGTTGAATTTATTAGGTAATGTAGGTAATAAATTAAAGGTGTTCGATTTCTGCATTAGACATAGCTCTCCTTGTTTTGTTTTTTGTCTTCTTTTTGAGTGTATGTGTCCTTATCACTTTTTCTTGGTCTATTTGTGTGTTTTTTGTCTTCCTATGTTTTTCACACGTTCTTCCCCTTCTTTCTGTTTCTATTTCTCTTTCTTCCTACATCTTTCTATGTGAGGCACACGCACACCTCAACCATAACAGCTGTGCTGTAAAAAAACTCCTATTGCACTTATGTGCTTCAGAAAGTGGGAGGATCTCCCTAGTCACTCCATTGGTTCTCTACAGGTCATTACGAAAACACACGGGTGGCGAACACACTCTGGAGGCCCCATGTTTTAGTTTTTCTTCTTAATCATCTGTACCGAGTGCTGGGTTGGTGAATTAGCACGTGTCTTCGCACGATGATAATTTTTTTATTTAGAAGACATGATATAACAGCCCTTCTTTCAGTTCGTGATTGCTTTGTGCAGAACACTGAACGGAAACTAAACGATAACTCACTTGATACTTTGTTCGTAACGATGAAAAAGTATTGCTTAACAGAGCCAATAGCTTCGTACACGTAAATAGGACGTGACTACAGTACGCGAATTGCGCATACTGTCTACTTGTCCCGCGGGGAGCGACGCACGTTAGCGCTAAGCTGGATTCCATAACAAGGCGTGGTCCAGTGTATCTCTAAGTACGATGAACAAATCGTGAGCTGTACCAGAGCACATCGAGTGGCATAGGTGTACATGCACTGCATTCGACGCGTCCAGACGACCATCTTCGGGCCACACTACATGCATAATTACTAAAGAAAACTTGCAGTCACTCTATCACCATAGTTAGCATTGCCCGTCTTGCCGGTTATTTTAGGCAGCAAATGGGGAAGGTTTCAAACCTACGTACCTGTCGAGAAAGGGCTCCTTAGGTGTCACCACATTGCCTTTTAGACTGTTGTGAACATGGATGACCACCACAAATGCACTACTAAAGCACCAATGTCAGCCTTCCATACTTACCTCTCTCATCTGGATAGGGCTGTAGTACAAGGTCTTCAGAATGGGCTTCGGGGGACCTGCCCCCAAATGCGAATGAACAGGCAGCAAGCGCTCACATGTGCTTTCATAAAACCATCATGCGTGCACTGCACTCTGTAAGATCCATACCGTACGTGCCATCTAATTCTGTGTGTTCGTAGGATGTCATATGCGGGAATACAGATTTTCATCACAGGACCCAATGACGAAGACGTTACGGACAAAGACCTATGTGAAGGTGATTTAAGGTGTCTTTGATCACGTGGGTCAAGTGTAGTGCAACTAGGTTTTAAACTCTTTGTCTGATCAGGCTAGAGTGCACTCAAGAAACCTGTACGGGTCTCAAAACGTCTGTTGCATTTTTTTTTCAACTTGACTTGATGAGTATCTCGATATCACGCTACCTGATCACTCTAGCATTCATCGAACTCACGACTACAGAAAAAATGAAGAGCTTGTAGCGATAGGCGTTGCGTCTCCATCATTTGGTTATTATCACGTTGCGCTGGACAGCCCATGAGTGTACAGCTCACGATCGACCACAGCCGTATGTGGCGAGCAGAGCCAGTCGAAGATTGCACGTCGTGCTAACAGCCCTGCTTGTACGGCGGTAGACGTGCAAGCGAACTTCGTGAAGCCAACGAGCCGCGTCGAAACGGCTGGGCGCAGACTCTACGCTAATTTTCCTGCGCTCCATCTTGTGCGCATGAATACGCGCGTGTGTGCGTAGATGCATATGCTATATACGCCTGCCTGCTTTGCTTGCGTTTGTGCGCACTTCAGCGCTTGCGTGTGTAACCTATACGCGTAATGCTTATGCGTACATGCTCGCGTCCTTGTTAGCAGCTTATCTCTTCTGGTTTACTCGAGCGTGTCCCGTGCGTGTTCTCGGATCACGTTACACAACGCTGGTTTGTTCACTTTTATTCACTCGCTGCCTTTATTTCTGGATATTTCGCGAGCTTCTCGTTTCGACCAAGGTTTCCACCCTTTGCTGCCGCTATCAATTCATACGTTTTTTTTTTCGATATCCGTGAGGTAATTTGTAGGTTTGATCACTTTACAAAAAGCAGCTGCTCGAGGATCCAGTAGGCCACCATGGCATGATGATCTCTTATGGACAAAAAGCGCGTCGCCACCGGCTGATTGTTGGTACAAGCGAAGCCGAATTGTTAAGCGCGTCGCATTGAGTCCAAAGCGTGCGCTGTATAGTTGTGCGAGGACAATTGTGCGTAAAGCTGCAGTTCTTTCACATCGAACGGTTGGGGCTGCGCTAAAGACCTGAAGGTCGTCGGCCGGATTCAGGGTATATTTTTAAACGTTAGGAAAAGTGCGCGGAGGAGCTTTGTTCCTATATTTTGAGAACGCGTGCATTGGGAGACAATAAACAAGAAATCTTTCTTGCTGCTTCTCAAAAAACTTTCGATAACTGCGCCCAGTATACCATAGTCCGTGACGGAGAGACAAAAAAAATAAGAGGGGGCTCTGGTCGAAGGCAGACGCGGATACTAAACTAACTTAACTTATCCCAAGCGGGCACAACTAGATAAACAGAACCCAACACGATACACCTTTCACAAGGTGCACCGTGATTTTCTCACGACTCCCTTAGTTTCTGTTGTTGTCCAGCTCGGCTAACTGTCCAGGCCGACTAAGAGCCTCTGTTCTGCAAGGCGTGCTTACGCTCGAATAGCAAAAAATAAAACCACGATGAAAGTTAAATAGCGTGAACTGAATAGCAGTCTCCAACTGTCGTGACACTGTCTTGCGGACGTGCGAAATCTACACAGTCTGGCTGGGCGTGTAGTCTTTATTAACGCAGTCCGTTCTGCAAACAAGCGGCACGAAGAATTCCTTCTTCACCTGAGTGTCGAGTGGATGCTAACGACGCGAAAATTGAGATTCATCCACCGCCCTAATCTGTCTGCACGTGAGCGAAAACGGGACGATTCATTTGTGCGCCCTGGCCGGAGACACCCCGGTATGCAAGCGTGCATCTCAGTGGCACCACCCACTCCTCCCTGCAATTACGACACACCGCCGCCACCATGCACGCATGCAGTGTCTGTCGGTCGACACGAACTAATGCTGACCGCAGACTGGCTATGGGACCAAGCTTTGCGGAATCATGGCCCGAAGGCAGGGTAGTTGGCACTCGGTGGCCGTCTGCAGTGTCTGGTATTATACGTACATTGCCGTTCATGACCTACGCGACGGGGTCAGGTTGGTCTCACCGAATGGGCGTCGAACTAGCTAGGGAAGTATTATTAGTTTCGGATATCTGTGCCACCATATCGAGGTTCTCGCTTTCTCGTCCCCAACTAGAGCAAAGGCAATTTTTTTCCATAGCGTTTTCGCGCTATTTGTAGGAGCTTTTGCTGGTGCATGTGGAGCTCTGTTTATTCCTAGAGGGCAGTGACAGAGATATCGGAGAGGTCTATCTGACTAGTGTTAAATTTGCTGCTATTTATGTGGGCTAAACAAAAAAAAAAAACACCGGGCCTACGCCGAAGGTGCAGCACAGTCGCCGCGAAAGCTAGCAGAGAGGCCTTTCAGAGCCTTTTCTAATCACTCATTGGATAACTGCTGCAATCCACTTGCTGGGTGCTCACTACGGCAATATTAATCATAATTTCTGGGTAGTAGGCCTGCATTCGCTATGCTATCCTTCGTCATTTTTTCTGAGAAACGTGGTATCCGCTACGCACATGCTCAAAAGTTTGTACATATTTTTATGCAGTGGCTGACGACGATGAAGAATCATGCAGGTCGTGGGTATGCGTCACAGGTAATAGGTGATCAAGAACAAGTTTTCAAATGGGTTGGAGCATTGGACGACCCAGTCGTTGCGCCATTCGCTTTGTGTGACGCCTGGCTGTTCATTTCAAGTTCTAAAACGCTTCAATACTAATTTTTTTCCCGACGTCAAGCACATCTAAGGCCAGTTTAGAAACGATTTCCAAGCCCTGGCGTGGCTCAGTGGCGAAATACTTACCTGGCACGCAGCTGGCTCAGGTTCTAATCCCATTGTGTCATTGGTGTTTTTTATTCATTGACTGAGTTCTAAGCACTGACATGCTCTGACAAGCACTGACAAGCACTGACATGCATGACTGGCATGCATGGTAGAATACTGGGCAGGCACGCAGCGGACCCGGGTGTCATCTTGTTTTTTATTTAGTTTTCTTTTCGTTCGATGCTGGTTATGGACACCGGCGGCAGCGGACAGCTACGGCACCACGCATACACCCGTGTTCTGATCTCATAGGAGCCTTTGCTGCAGAATAGGAACTAGGAAGAACGGATGAGAGAGATTTTGTGTTCCTTTAGGTACTGGTAAAATGTTCAATGTCCCCTGAAGAAGCTTTTTTTTTCCTCCGGCAGCTTGAGGGCCCTGCCTTCATTTTATTAGACTGCGCACCCAAGAGACAAACTGAGAGAAGTGAAGGAAGATGAAAAAAAGAGATCTGCTGAACATTTTTTTCTCAGTTCAGCATTCACCTTGCCTAAAGATTTTATAGTTCAAACCACAGCTTCAATAGTGTCTTTAACTGAAAGTCAAAGTGACCATGACTTCATAGTCAGTGCAGTTATCACAATGGCTGTCTTTAAGAGAACGCAGTATCCACTCGACTAAGGAACCCGAGCCACCATTGTCACTATGCAGTTGTTCTCCCTATTAAAAATGATAAAATATATTCAAAAGACAATAAAAAGTGATGTTGGCGCATCAACAGTAATGCGTTTCGTGCATGTTCAATGGTCGCGTGATCAATTCATGTGAGGCCTATGCGACACCTATATGATTGTGACATAAACATGAATGACTTGCTTCAAGAGAAGCTATAATCGAGCAATAAGCATAAGAGAAGGCATGGGCTAGATGAATATTAGTGTGTACGCACATGGACTGTGCCTGGCCTATCGTGTGTACTTGAATGTTTTTTTATCATTCAATAACGACGCCGTTGTTACTCTATATTGCTGCTCCAACAGCTCGGGCATGCGTTCTTAAGTGAATGGAGACCTTCCAACCAAATCTCTTTATAAATTAATTTCGCGAGATACAGGTAACATTACTGAATTATTTTTCACTAGTGGGACTTGTCTGGTGTGGACTACCATGTATCACAACCCACATCAATTGGATATGAGAAGAAAACACTGCAGCTTCACTTCTGTCTACACAAACGCAACGCACACGCGCGCCAAGCTAACGAAGACACAGTTCACGTGTTGTGAGACGCGGCATAGACGCAGCATGTTCGCCAGTAACTGATGGCCCAGCTTCGCCTAATTAGCGGTGATAACGGTATACGTTGCCACGAAGCTGCACGTTTCGTATACTGTTGCCAGTGTGGCGCATAACAGCGAACATTCATCTCGCGCTACGCTTAAGCTGTGCAAACAATCCCGCAAGCTGCGAAACCATCGCAGGCACGTGACACCAACGCCTAATGTAGCTTTCCCGCACGACACGGCTCACACCTCGCGCTGAGTGCGGAAACCGTTTATAGCTAACGGTTCGGCACTTCTACGTCGGCAGGGAACGTGTGACGTGCGCTCGAGGCGTAGCGTGTTGTGAACTCGAGAAACCGTGCACGCACGTGTGAGCGATGCGCCTGTTTGTCGGGCACTGAGAGCCACAGGCACAGCGCGGAAGCTTAAACCACCCGCTCGAGGCATTGCATATTTTAAAAGCGAACGTTTCTTTGTCTCACTTTTGCGGTGGGTGTCACCGCTAGCCCGCATGACACTTTACCTATTCTGAATACGTAAACGCTTTGCCACGTTCACTAAGACATGCTGTGTTCACATAAATTGTCGCCACGGAGTGTACACGGCGAATGTTTCGTTTCTATTGATATAAACTGGGCACGAACAGTTAATGCCAGAGCTTTGTGTTTCACAATCTTTTGTTTTTTCCGCAAGCTTTCTCGGGCCTGTAACTACGCCACAGCAAAAAGCACTCACTTCGTTAATTGCAGATATGGTACTCAATCTGGTATGGTGTATGATGAGGGCTAGAGAATTCGTCTTTATGTCAAATGGATACCCGTTATTGGACCCATCGTATATGCTGTGTTCAATGAAACGATGACCGCAATGTTTACAAGCATTCACAGTTTCCTCTCTTTCTCCGTGAGTAGAGTGCCACTGCCACCGCCTCCCTCGTCTCTCTCTCTCCCTCATTGTAGAATTCACTGTAATTCCAAGTATATCAGCGCACTTTCCGTGTATATTGTGAAGGAAATCTTGCATGCGTATACATATGTATTTCAACCACAACAAGTTTGAAACCAGTTTCAAAACCATGGCCACGTGTCTCACATAAGTGTAAGCGTCTAACGCATACAGACGCGGAACATTTGTGGCGAAACATACGGCCCGCCCTTTGTAACGGCCAAAAAGTATCGGCGAGCGAGTTTATATACCGATTCTCAAAAGGCTGCGCATGCTGGAGATGCTGTTTAAACAGCGCTGACTCTTCACGGCCTAGTGAGTGTCGCGCTATGAAGTCTACAGAAGGGCACATCAAGAAACACCTCTGTAGAATGCAAGCTCGAGGAAGGAGCGTGTGATGAGCGAATCTTGATGTGTTCGGCAACTGTGTAGTAAACACCAGCTCACGTGCGTTAAATAGAAAAATTAAGGAAACCCAGTTCACGGTGTAGTGCTTTTGCTTTATAACTTCGGCGTAATTATCCGTGGTTTTCCTGGGTGCTCGAACAGTCTTTTCTTTCGCCACACAGAGGAAATACACGTAAAAAAATCTATTATGGGCTGCTTATATTATGGGTTCTTATCTGTTTGCGTCGTTTACAAGTTCTCGGAGCTAAATTTCCGGAAAGTTTGTAGTGTGACACGCAATGACTATTATGTGATAGTAGCTATGTATATATTCATGCTAATCTCCAGATGTGATTGCCAACTCTGCATACATATAATAGCGCTGCTTTCTCTTCGAGTAGCAAGTCGCAGGATGCACTTGCGCCTCAATATTGGTCTGCTCTGTGCCAAATATTTCGTTCCTTTGGGCAGTATTAACAGCGAAGCTCTTCCAGTATTGCGTAAAATGTCGTGGTTCGAAACTATCATCGTCGTGAGCCGGAACGTGCTCTCTCGACTCCTTCATCTAGTTATTCAATCTCAGAACAAGCGTGCACCCATATTTCCGGGATATAGCACGCAGGGTGGTAAGAATAAAAGAACTGAACTAATAAACGACGCTGAAACAGGACCCCTGTACGGCCTTGATCTCATTTCACGTGTAACAACGGAAGCTGCAAACAGGCCAGTGTGAATGCAGTTGTGAGACATGTCGCTGGGGCTGTGGAAACGTATCAGTTGCCTATTAGCACGTCTAGAGGCACGTGATTCGTAATTACAAATCACTAAACAGGGCATGTGGCTGACGTTTCGACAACTAGACTTGTCAAAGCAACAAGGGTTGTTGCCTTGACCTCTGTGTTTTCTTGAACCTCCATCTGTCTTTTAACGCACTTGAGTCATGGTAGGTGAGGAACATGTGCTCCGAAAACGGCAGCGAAAAAAGGGTTGGAATCGTAAGTGCAGTCACTGAAAACGAAGACGTTGATTACTTGTCACATATCAATACAAACGCTTCCAATTTTTCACCATCATAACTGCCTGCAGCTACCTCTGAGAAGAATACGTAAACCTATTATTGACAGAACGTCAGTGTTTTCTCCTGGTTGCCGGTCCAGGCATATCAGTCCATGATGAGGCGCCCTCAAGATTTTCCAAGCATGAAAGGCAAATCTGGAACACTTCTCTTTTCCTAGAATCGAGACGTCTTTCTCTCATTATTTGGGCAATGCACGCTTCTAGGAAAACTAAAAATAAGGCAATTGGGGAAGCGTCAAAAAAAATTCCGATGTTTCGTGTTTGTTCATGTTAGAGCAATCATATACTACCAAGCCATGAATCAACTGTCTCGCCATTGACGATAAAAAAATCATATAGGAAGTTGTATTGTGTGAATGAAAATGAGTGAGGAGGGCAGACAGTTTTTCGTAGCAATGTTTATTTCAAACAAAAAACAGTTGAGTGGAGGGGGGCTCACTCGAAGCGGCGGCACTGCCAGCGTCGGTCTGTCAGCGCCATGTTCGTATGAAAAGCGCAAGCTTATTCGCTTTCATCTGTTCGTAAGCTGTGTCCTACATTAGCGCTGTACCATGCACATTCGAGTCTACATGCCCAGAGAATGCTGAATGGGCTATTAATACGATTATCGGGCGTCTTCTCCCTTGTTTTCTCGTTTCCATCGTGCGCGGCTAATGACACGCCGAGAAGAGAAACCCTTTGGTTTCCCTCGCTCTCCTTCAGTCGTGGTGTGTCCCGGGTTACCCCGGCACGCGGGCGCGGATAGGATCGTCGCGTGCAGCTCGAATTATGTGTGCGAGGTGGAAGAGAGAACGAGAACCATCATTAGGGGCCCATTTAATTACTCGGTGCCAGCAAGACCCGTATTGAAGCCGCCGCGTATGGGACCTCTCTGGTCACCGGCAGAAGTGGTTCGATTTGAATGGGTGTCGCGTGCCGCCGGCCGCCGCCGAATAATGTAGACGCGGGGTTTGAAAAGAAGCGGGTGAAGGTTTGGGACCCGCTTTCTCGTGGAAGGCCAAGCAACCGAATAGCGCGTCTGTTGTGTGCGCAAGGAGTTGGTCGTTTGTTGGTCGTTTGTTGTTTTGTCGCAAAGAGTTGATTAGATGCAGTGGCTCTTGCAGAGAGAGATTATGGAAAGGCAGGGAGGTTCTTCACCAGCCAAGCTGGGCACTGCTTGCACCCTTGCACTAAGAAAAGAGAAACACACACGTGCTTGATAAACACAACAAGTACACGCGGTCGCCTCGTGTCGCTGCTGAAATACGCCCCACACATACGCACATACGCACAAGCACACACGTGGTCTATGCGCTCACACGTTCACACTCTCATTCGATCACACACTCACTCACACAGGAACACTCACGCGCACTCGCATACACACACGCATGCACATATTTTATTGGCAGATCAACTCTTGAGAGAAGGGCTTCAAGGAACGTTAGCGAGAGGCAATTTCCCCGCGCGTCAAGTCAGTGATTTGCTCGAGCATGAATGCTTTTGGGAGTGTGCTTGATTTTGTCTAATTCAGGTGTCACAATGGCATTGCAACGGGCGCAAACAACAGCGACATTTTCAGCGTCTGCCTCGAGAACGTCTGTTCAGTACACTGTCCTCGGGTGCGCAAGTGCCTCTGTCATGTAGTATCACGCTACTCTAAGCATGCAAGTACGGTAAATAAGCGTTCCTATTACCAGCTCCGGCTCCACTACTAGTCTTCTTCTGAGACTCTGATGGCCCCGATTCGGACCACGCTACCCAAAGTGACAACAACGGTACTACAACTGGGATGCAGGGACGTTTCGCGACAGTGGTGCCAGCGGCGGGATGCCCCAATTCCTAAGTTGCAACACTCTGCGCGGTGCTGCCTTACAGAATGCCGCTGGGTCATAATGACAAAACCGCTACCATGAGGAATTGAGGAATAAAAAGAGGGGGAAAGACCGGAGGTAGGTCGGTTTGAGACAAGCGAGACGCATAAGAAAAGAAAAACGAGGAATGCGTGAAGCCGTCCAGAAAATGTCTCTAAGAAAGGGGTGGTTCGGGAAACGAACTCGACGGCGAAGCAGCCAACGCGGCCACGCCACGTCACCTCGCTGTTCTACCCTACCCCCCCCCCTCTCTCCTGCTATGCTTAAAAAAGAAGAAAAACAACTCTCTCACACATAAGTGTCTTTAAGAAAAAATATTGTCTATGACGGCTACAATCGTACTGCGACGCTAGACGATCAGTCCAATAGCCACGACGTCTCGAATGAAGCGCTTCACCAGCTCAGGGCACTCGGCAATAAAGAAAAACAGAGGGGGGAGGGGGATACTTTTTTTTTGCAGAAATATATGCTCTTTATTTTTTCCCGCTTCCTGGTGCAGCGTATAGTAGCTTGCCGACGACGCTGCTATAGCTGATGGCCAGAAAATTAAGCGACATTCTTGTCCTCGCGCACCGAGAGCACTCAACGACGAGCTGCTCCACTTTCCCGTTTTTCTTCCCGCTCTCCACCTTCGTTTTCTCCACGTTGTGCACGCTTCACAGCCACTCTTCAAGCTACTTCAGTTTATCTTATTGGCCCCGCCACGGTAGTCTAGTGGCTAAGGTACTCGGCTGCTGACCCGCGGGATGAGGGATCTGATCCCGGCTGATGCGTTTTCGATGGAGGCGAAAATACTGTAAGCCCGTGTGGTCAGATTTGAAAGCTCGTTAAAGAAACCTATAAGGTGGTCAAAATTTCTGCAGTCCTCTACTACGGCGGCTCTCATGATCACGTGGCGTTTTTGAGACGTTTAACCACACATACCAATCAAATCAAATTCGAACGGACGCACATGTACTTGTATATTGCACATGTGTTCATCGTCAACAAGATCTACAAACATTGACGAACGACAAAGAGTGGAAGAGAGAAGGATTCAAGGCGCGGGAAAATGAAATAAGCCAGAAGAATAAAAGAGGAATAAAATAAAGAACAGCAAGAGGAATGCGACCCATTCGTATGAAGAAGGAAAAATAAACTTGCTTAGCTCGTTTGCATAGTACGTCGCTTAACCAGCCGTATCACGCTAATCACGCAGAAGGCATGCGGCCCGGTTTTTCCTGCTGCTTCTGCTGCTATATGCAGCGCCGATAAATACCTCAAATTTACGTCTGCGGCCCAAGCGGTCATTACCGGGCTACACGAGAAGATAAGAGGACGTTTGTGTCTCAATCTTCTACTCCCCCTCCCGCCACGCTTCTTTTTGTTGTCCACGTTAGTGACCAAGGTATTCGCGAATTGAGCGTTCGTTTAAATTGCAGGCAAGTTGCCTTCTTCTTCTCGAACGTTCCGTTTGAAGTAAAAAAGGAAAGGTTTGCGGACAGAATCGCTGACGCCATCGCGTGCAGGTGATGAGACTGCACGCCCTATAACACTTAAAATGCGTGCGACATGGAGGGGTCAATAAAAGGGGCTGCTCTGTTCATCAAGGCGATGAGGAAAACTGAAAAAAAAAAAACGTTTTTTTTTGTTAATGAGATAAAACCGGCTACCATTATAGGCGCTTTTGTGAACAGCGATATGTGCAAACGTTTTTTTCTAGTAGTATTTATGCACACAGACTGTGATGAGTAAACAAACAAATAGATGACCTGACCATTATGATAATGCCTAATGCAAATTAATAGCGCAGCTGTTTAGATTTTCTGATTTTCTGCTAGATATAGTAAGACAATCTGAGAGGGACATGTATGCAACTGTATGTATGTAAAGTTCTGTACCATGCTGTGAGTAGTGTCACTGGCGTAGACAATTTTGTTCAGAATATTTCACATAAACCTCCGCAAACGGCACGCATGCAGTGCGACTTCTTTGCTAAACGTGAGACCAGAAAAGGCAGTGCATGGGCGCGTACAACAGCCGCCGCAGAAGGGCCTCCGTTCATGTAGTGCTTTATTTCCATGTATGGTATCAGCGGAAGCCCTCACCGCGTAACTGAGTGAGGACGCCACCGGCGGCTGCATGATGGCGCACACTATTGTATTACCACGGGGACGCGCAGAGCCCGTCGTCTCGCCACAGTCGTTCCCTCCTTCACTGCGCTCCACGTTCGCCCTCTTTCTTCCTCGTTCCCTTTGCCGGTTACGACAACGCCGAAGTCACTCAATGCAGGAAATGGCGTCTAAGAGTCGCGCTCTAAAAAAAACGGATGCATTGTCCGAGTGGATGCAGGCAACGCCAACTGTGTTAGAAATTATGGCTCTTCGCAGTTGCAACTATGTAACATTCGTTACATGTTTCCACAGATGCTGCCGCCGCTCAAGCGCTGCACTAACCACCACTCTGTGCTCTGCAGGCGTCACAAACTAAGCTAAACTCCGACAGCATCGTTACGACAAGCGACACCAGCCGCAGTGCACCTGCTAGAGCTGCATGCGATGAGCTCCGACCGAGGAGCCACTGCGAGAAACGTAGGAAGAAAAAAGAGAGAGATAAATAGAGAGGAAATATAGGGAGGTTAACTGGGCTTGGCTTGGTTGGCTACCCTACACTTGGGGTGGGGGAATGGGGGAATAATAAAAAGGAAAGAGATATTAAAGAAGAGGAGTAAGAAAGAGAAGGATGAATAGTCAGCTTGAGACACAGCACGGTCTCAAACTGTTCTTTCAAAAGCGCTCGTGAAGTCTGGTGGTCCTTAAGAAGTACTAGAGGGCTTTCGTGGCTTTAGCGTATGCAAAACCATCGGACGGTCTCAGGATCTTCTTTTCTGTAAGCGGCTTCCATAATACGTCGTTCAGACTGGAATGCTGGGCAGTGGCATAGAGTGGGCTCAAACATCTCCTTACAGGCGCAGATGTTGCATGCCGAACTGCTCGCCATTCCAAAGAAACGAGAATACGCATTCGTACACGCCACGCCCAGCCTCGTGCGACACAGCGCATCGTGGGAGCCCGGATTTCAAACGAAGTTGCCAGTTTGGGTCGATCAAATACAGGCGAACGTTGGAGAAACCCGTCGTATTTCATTGTAGGAGAGTTATACGGTGAGCAAGCGATTGTAGTCGCCTTGCAGCGTCTTTTCTCAAGTGATATGAGCGCACGCAGGGCTTGGTCATAAGCCAATCAAGCAGCTTCATCCGCGCGGTCATTGCCGACTATTCCGCAATGACTCGGCAACCAATGAAATGCAATATCGTGATGTTCCTCGAGTGCTTCTTGGTATACGTGCCTTATCTGATGTACTGATTGTTCGTGTATCCCGTGCTGCATAACGAACCGTAGTGTCTGTAAGGCTGACCTCGAGTCGCAAGAGATGGCCCATTGATTAGGTTGGTGCTGAAGAACGTACTTAATTGCACCTTGCAGTGCTGCGAGCTCTGCTGCTGTCTACGTCATAGTGAGAGAAAACTTCTATTGAAGCAACGCATTACCAGATGGAACAATCATTGCTCATGTAGAGCTGTTGGAATGAGTGGAGCCATCGGTGTAAACATGTATGCGGTCAAAGTAACTTTCGTCCAACAGACGCTAAGTCAGTTGCTTCAGAGCTAGCGGTGACATGCATGCCATGTTAACGATTGCAGGAACCGATAAGCACATGTCAGGTTGACGGAGACTCCATAAAGCAGCTGCTGGACGCATCGCAAGTTTTAATCCAGGCAGTAATATGTCCTGATGTTTCGTCAGAATACCGCAGAATGAAGAATGAGGCCTCCGAGCTGTCAAACGCCCTAAATGATGTGACGGAAGCCGTAATAATTGCCGAATGTACGCTCTCAGCATCTCTACAATGATACGCGTTGTGACCAGCTGTTCTTGTGCGATAACAATAGTTGCCACTGTCGATGAGCACCTTGGAAGGCCAAGACATGCCTGAAGTGTTTGGGCTTGTACGCTCTATAGTGCACGGATGTTAGTCTTGCACGTGTTGGACAGGGCAGGAAGGCCGTACCGGAGAAGTCTGAGAAATAGGGCTGTATAAAGCTGCAGCATGGAGTACACGGAAGGGCACCTTGTTTTTCCAGCCACGAACTTGAAAACATTCACAATGCCAATGGGCTTTTCAGGTATGCGACATGTGGGCTCCAGGTTAGGTCACGATCTAAGATGACACCTAAGAGCCTATGACTGCTCTTATATATATTGATCTGCCATCGATGCGCGATGGGTACAAAGATATCGGTTTACGTGTAAACGCGACAGCTGCGCTTTTTTCTTTGGCGATAGATAGACCTTGCTGGAGGAAAAGAGTGAGATTAGACGCCAGTGGCTCATGTTATCAAGACTCCGCGTTCACTTTCTATCGTCCTCATACGCTCTGCCGCTTACGACGAAGGTGACGCTGCTCAACGGAAGAACGGGCGTCTGAGAGCTGTGCTCTAAAATAAATATAAGATTACAGGACTGCTTCAATTTTCACAGGCTGCGTAGTGACCCGGCTTCTGTATCAATGCGCGTTAAAGATCTTCATTTGATCGAAAATATCTGGAGGCCTCCACAAAGGCATCTCTGTAGCCTAAGTAGCTTTGCGACGTTAAAGCTCACAAACGAATCGACGAACCGTTATACATTACGCGCACGCACGTGCACACGCACGCGGGCACGCCGAGACAAAGTGGTCGTGACATACACACACGAGCACACGCACAAACATATGCATGTAAAACGAACGTCTGCCTGTATAATTTTGTGTGGTTCACAGCGTAAAAAAATTGGGGTTTGTATCTTACCGGTGCCGGTTTATATGTGTGACACGTGGTCGTTTTGACAGATATGTTATAGATGGCGTGTGAACACTGGCTGGGAATCGTTGTCCTTGAATGGAAAGCTCTGTTTACTAGAAATGTTGTCGGCGGATTTTCACGAGAAACGATATTTCGTTGAGTGAGCTGGCGTAGAGAAGACACTTCTTGCGGGAACTCACAAGTGGTGCTCGGCATAGTAAGCCATCAGAAATTGGGCTGTAGTGAAGCTCTTGCAAGAAAAAAAAAAACACGTGGAGGGAGCACGCTTCGTGATTGGTGAATGCGAAAGACGTGTAGAACAAGTGCTTTTGTGGGAGAGCTGTGATCCATTAGGTGCGGGGCACTTCAGTGGGCCAGGCTGTGATATGCTGTCGTCTTAGCTGGACGTTTTGCCACATAAATGCTATGTGTAGCGAAACCACAGATATGTTGTAGCTAATTGACAATTCGGCCGCGCCAAAAAGCTTTCTTCGTCTTGTTCTTCAAGCGCCTTGATGCAGGCATACCTACTGTAGTATATTAGGCGGGGCTAGTAGCGAAGGGAAGTTTTCCTTCTCTAGTTCTTCGAGCACCTTGATAAAGATATAAAGCGAAGACGTCATACCCTGGCTCTAGAAATACTTCTTCCGGCTCTCTCCCTTGCTCGCGGAGACTCTTCCGACATTTGGAGTTCTTAGACAGCATCTTATGTTGTTCCTATTATTACTACGAGAAATTATGCGTTGTATTTTCAGCCTTTTAAGAGGTAAAGAGTAGCGATCTCCTTGTTTCCACACATCATATAAAAAGAAAGGGATAAAAAGAGAGACCTATACGCTAGCCGCTTAAAGCTTAAGAAACAGCGAACCTGGTCAATCTTAGGGGTTTAACGTGACCTTCGCGGCTGATGCTAGGCCTTTCCTTGGAGTAAACAAAGTACAGTCGAACCACAGTCTGTCACAAACCATGCAAAAGCGTCCGAACTGAAGCGCCAGAACTGCAAAGCTGCAGCTGTGGCACCTCTGGTATATAGGAGCGCGGTCATTTTGTCGTCCCTACTAGACTCGCGTGGCGGGCAAACTCGATGCGGTGACTGGGCGGACGGCGTCCGTCGGTGGCCGATAAGCAACTAGCTCCGCGGGGGATTCTGTGGGGAACAGCCGAACTTTTACTTGGAGCTTTAAAGGTTTCACTCTTGAAAAGATAGCCCAACAGCACCGATTACACATAGGCTTCCTACTTTTTCTTTCTATCTATCTTTGACTCACTTCCATTCTCTTTCAGTAGTGACATTTCCTTCTTCGCCATATCTCATTGACATATTTCATCGCTTATTGAGCCCACGACAGTAGAAGTAGACCTTTATTTTGTCTGAGTGCACCAACTCTCACTTCGTATCCTAATATTTGGTCTCGGTGTCAGCTACATTCTCTTTTATTCAGCGCAGACAGTCGAAAACACGTTCTGTATAACCTACACGACTTTTCCCTTCTTTCAGACTCCATTTTTCTCTGCTCCCTTTCGGCATATATTCACTGGAGTGTATACAATTTTATTTCGCCATTATAACGCACGGAGTGAGAAATTATCCGGGCGTCACGCCTTTTCCTGGCGCCAACAAAGCGAGCGAGGGGCGAGAACCGCGTATATTCCCTGGAACGAAATTTTCCTAATTCTCCCCATCACGTCTCCGAAAAGAATTTGCGGCATACTTATGGACTTAAACAATGAATTCGGCACTTTATTGTGTTGATACGTCGCCGCTTACTCCGTAACTCACAGGCCATTTTCAAAATTTCTTTACTTGTCATAAAACAACAAAAGTAATTTCATCGACCGGCGACGGAAAGTACTCAGATGAAAGAAACAAAACAATAAAACGAAGTGACAAGAACGAGATAAATATTCAAACGATTAGGAAAAGACCATGAAACAAAGAAAGGAAGGAACACATGGGAGATGGGGGGGGGGGGATTGTTTAAAATGAAATAAAGTGAGAAAGAAAACAGTAAATGACCAAGAAAGCGATTCATTTCTCGAGCAAAACAAATCCCCAACGCTGTCGGAGAAATTCCATTAGAGCGGGTGCTTCCCCTGTTTCCCGGTTCATGTCTCAATCATCGAGAGTGAAGTATATTCCGTGGCATCGGCCCGAGAGAAGAGAACGGTCTTTGGATCGTGCTTCCTTTTTTTACGACCGCAACCTCCGTCAGCGCTCGTCGACGATTTGGTGCCGTCTGCACGAAGCGCTGCGAGCCGGAACGGTCCGCAGCCGCTCGAAAGACATGCCGCCCTTGTTCTGATGCCACTCGTTCCTCGATACGAAGGACATTTTCCGAGCCTTTCTTCGTCACTTTACACCCTCCCTTCCCCCTCCCCTTTTTTGTACGTGTGTTTGGGTGAAAGACAAAGAAACCGAAATAGATCTCGGAATTTCGAGCTAGGGGTGTGACTGAAGTAGTATGAAGCATACGTTGCCTTTTGGGAAGTGGCAGGCGTGTCTACCGCCTCCGTGATCAGTGATTGTTTTATTATTTTTGCACTACTCGTTTACGCGAAGGGGAGTAAGAGCAAGCAAGCAGCCGAAGGCGAAAAACACAACCAGGCGTGAGCGCTTTGTATATTTCGCTGCCTGTATACAGTGGAGGTAAAACGAACACCGCCTGTACGTCGTACAAGTGATGTTAGCATAGACGTCTTTCTACACGCGTCATCAGGAAATGAGTAGAAATTCCACTTGTGTTCGCCTCCGTCTATGAGGTCGTTTGTATACTTATGGTTTCCGGTTGATCGCAGACGTTCTACGGAAACACCTGTCATATTTAGGATCTTCCGACAACAGCTACGAGTGTGGAGCACACAAACAACTCTCCAGAATGCATTTTCCGCGGCCACCACGTACGCAAAAGGAGGAGCTCTTGCTGCTTGTATCAGTATTATTACATATACCCCGGGCCATTCAGATACAAAAAAAGAAGAGAATGCAGAGGGCCTTGCTCATTTCCTTCTTTTATTTTTTGGATATGGAGGCGATGGATAATTATGCCTGTCGGAGCAAAATAAATTTACAGCATATCCACACAGTGAATGATGATCAGTGGTGTGACGCGCTGGAGAATTTCATCGCTAAACCGGGAACCATCCGCGAATATTGCTCACTACATCATTAAAGAAGTGGCAAGCGCTGCATATATTATACAAGAAGTTTTATTATACGTAGGTGGTAGCAATATACGTCACTTCTGTTCCCCCTTCATGATAACGGTTTTATTGTCGTTGAAGTGGTGGATCGGTGGTGGGTTATAGTGGGATGTTCACAAGGACGAGGTAGTAGGCAGTTTGCAATGGTCTAAAGGCGGTCACGTGCAAACAAGTGATGGACACAGTGGGACAATGTCTGGTTCTTTA